>NW_017804802.1:521635-524142 GCF_001891065.2 Hippocampus comes
GTACTTAAATGCTTTTAAGTATTTTTAAGTACCTAGGTGCAAATTTTTTTTAAGTATTTAAAAACTTACGTGCTTAAGTGCTTTTAAGTACATAAGTAGTTTTTAAGTATCTAAGTTGTTTTTAAGTGCTTAAGTGCTCGTTTTAAGTACCTAAAAACTTTTAAGTGCTTAAACGTTAAGTGATTTTCCGTACTTACGTGGTTTTTAGGTACTTTAGTGTTTTTAAGTACCTAAGTGCTTGTTTTAAGTACTTAAAAACTTTTAAGTGCTTAAACGTTAAGTGATTTTCCGTACTTACGTGGTTTTTAGGTACTTTAGTGTTTTTAAGTACCTAAGTGCTTGTTTTAAGTACTTAAAAACTTTTAAGTGCTTAAACGTTTTTAAGTGATTTTAAGTGCTTTTACGTACTTACGTGGTTTTTAGGTACTCTAGTGTTTTTAAGTACCTAAGTGCTTGTTTTAAGTACTTAAAAACTTTTAAGTGCTTAAACGTTTTGTAAGTGATTTTAAATACTTACGTGGTTTTTAAGTGCTTAAACGTTTTTAAGTACTTAAATGATTTTAAGTATTTTTAAGTACCTAGGTGCTTATTCTTTTATAAAGTATTTAAAAAATTGTGTTTAAATGCTTTTAAGTGTTTTTAAGTACATAAGTAGTTTTCAAGTATCTAAGTTGTTTTTAAGTACTTAAGTGTTTTTAAGTACTTAAATGATTTTAAGTATTTTTAAGTACTTAAAAACTTCTAAGTATTAAACGTTTTTAAGTGATTTTAAGTACTTACGTGGTTATTCGGTACTTTAGTGTTTTTAAGCACTTAAATGAATTTAAGTATTTTTAAGTACCTAGGTGCTTAATATTTTTTAAGTATTAAAAAACTTACGTGCTTTTAAGCACATAAGTAGTTTTCAAGTATTTAAGTTGTTTTTAAGTACTTAAAAACTTTTAAGTGCTTAAACGTTTTTAAGTGATTTTAAGTGCTTTTATGTACTTACGTGGTTTTTAGGTACTTTAGTGTTTTTAAGTACCTAAGTGCTTGTTTTAAGTACTTAAAAACGTTTAAGTGCTTAAACGTTTTTAAGTGATTTTCAGTACTTATGTGGTTTTTAGGTACTTTAGTGTTTTAAGTACTTAAATGCTTTTAAGTATTTTTAAGTACCCAGGTGCAATTTTTTTTTATAAAGTATTTAAAAACTTATGTGCTTAAGTGCTTTTAAGTGTTTTTAAGTACTTAAACACTCTTAAGTGCTTAAACGTTTTTAAGTACTTAAACACTCTTAAGTGCTTAAACGTTTTTAAGTACTTAAACACTCTTAAGTGCTTAAACGTTTTTAAGTACTTAAACACTCTTAAGTGCTTAAACGTTTTTAAGTACTTAAACACTCTTAAGTGCTTAAACGTTTTTAAGTACTTAAACACTCTTAAGTGCTTAAACGTTTTTAAGTACTTAAATGCTTTTAAGTGTTTTTAAGTACCTAGGTGCTTAATTCTTTTTCAGTATTTAAAAAGTTAGCGCTTAAGTGTTTTTAAGTACTTAAGTGCTTGTTTTAAGTACTTTTATGTGATTTTAAGTACTTACGTGGTTTTTAGGTACTTTAGTCTTTTTAAGTACTTAAATGCTTTTACGTATTTTTAAGTACCTAGGTGCTAAATTTTTTTAAGTATTTAAAAACTTACGTGCTTAAGTGCTTTTAAATACATAGGTAGTTTTCAAGTATGTAAGTTGTTTTTAAGTACTTAAGTACCTGAAAGTGCTGAAACGTTTTTAAGTGATTTTATGTACTTACGTGGTTTTTAGGTACTTTAGTCTTTTTAAGTACTTAAATGCTTTTACGTATTTTCAGTACCTAGATGCTTAATTTTTTTAAGTATTTAAAAACTTACGTGCTTAAGTGCTTTTAAGTACATAAGTAGTTTTCAAGTGTCTAAGTTGTTTTTAAGTACTTAAGTGCTTGTTTTAAGTACTTAAAAATATGAAAGTGCTTAAACGTTTTTAAGTGATTTTAAGTGCTTTTCCGTACTTACGTGGTTTTTAGGTACTTTAGTGTTTTTAAGTACCTAGGAGCTTAATTCTTTTCAAGTATATAAAAAGTTAGTGCTTAAGTGCTTTTAAGTGTTTTTAAGTACATAAGTGCTTGTTTTAAGTACTTAAAAATATGAAAGTGCTTAAACGTTTTTAAGTGATTTTAAGTACTTACGTGGTTTTTTAGGTACTTTTTATTAAAGTATTTAAAAACTTATGTGATTAAGTGCTTTTAAGTACATAAGTAGTTTTCAAGTATTTACGTTGTTTTTAAGTGACTAAGTGATTTTAAGTACTTAAATGTTTTTAAGTACCTAGGTGCTTAATTTTTTGCGTATCTAAAAACTTATGTGCCGAAGTGCTTTTAAGTGTTTTTAAGTATTTACGTGCTTTTAGTTTTTTTAAATGCTTAACAATACTTGTTTTAAGTACTTTAAAAAAACTTTCAGGTATTTAAATGCTTTTAAGTACTTAGGTGCTTTTAGATT
>NW_017804803.1:0-304 GCF_001891065.2 Hippocampus comes
CTCCACTGCGAGACTAATAAAGGTTTTCTTATCTTCTTATGTTATATGTTGTTTGTGTTATTATCATATGCAATTGAATAAGTAGACCATTTCGGAATTCAAAATTTGGGACTCTCTCAATGCATAATGGGACTCATACTTTTCTGATCAGTGAGTCCCTGGGACTCGCTGCAGGTAAACTGTAAAATGATCACTGAGAGATTACCGCTTTTTCTGCAGTCAGTGATTGACTTCTATGCAAAGTCATTTCTCAACTTGTGTTCCGTGCCATGTCATGCCTGTTGAGTGTTGATTTACTTCATAT
>NW_017804803.1:713-35244 GCF_001891065.2 Hippocampus comes
ATACATACACACACACACACACACACACACACACACACACACACGAACGCACACACATACAGTATATATATGCATGATAATATTCTCTGTCTTTCCAGCACCGCTGCATTCTTCCAGCGTTCAGGGATGGTGGTAGAAGAATTCAAGATTTTTTTTTAATATAATCTTTATTCGAACAAGTCATCGTACAATTCTCAATGAACAGAAAACAAAATGAACATGTTATTAATACATACACATATTACAAACATTTAAACAAAAAAGAAGCCAGGGGATTTTAAACAAAAATTTCAAATAAGGAGCATATAGCCAGAGTTTTAACAGCTTTCTTGTTTTTAGAATCCATAATAGAACTTAGGTCCTGCTTTATTTCTGTTTCAAAAATTAAAAAAAGAGGTTTTAAATTAAATTAAATTACTCCATAGAAGAATTCAAGATCAGTCGGCAGAAAGCTGCCAAATGACATCTGGCTTTCAAGCGCTCAGCGGCCCATACTGACTTGGTGCCACGCAGCGGCGCTGTTGTCAACACCTCCGCTACTTCTGCTGTTTTCCTTCAGTGTGAGCTGCTTGTGTGGGAGTGAGAAATGCGCTGGAGCTATCTCTTGAAACCGATGGTTTGATGACGGCAGGCTTTTGTTGTTCAGACACTCAGCCAGGTGCTTCGGGCTGTAGGGGCTCCTCTCAACGAAGAATGAACAAAGAATCCGGACTTGTGTTCCTGCACGGATAGCGCAGAATTCCAACCCAAAAAGACGGTAATTACTCGTTTTCTTCCCGTGTGTGTAGATCCAAATGTTGTTTTACTACTCTCGATAAATGAAAGGATGTGTTTCCATCGCTGTGGCTTGCATTGGATGCTGCAGGTTTGTTTACCACCCGAATGCGCTCCGATATTCGCCTCCAATGAATGAATCTTCGCGTCGTTTTATGCTACGACACCGGGTAAGCATGAAGAAGCATGAATGGCAGACTGGGTGTTTATGAATATTTTAACTAAAACGGTGAAGCTGCTGCTGGGCCTGCTGCTGGTGCAGCAATATCAAACGTGTCAACTATATTACAGTACAGTACTGTACCTCTTTTAACTGAAGATGGAAGCACTTACAATATCTTAAATTTCTGGTCAGTGTTGTTTGTCCAAAAGGATGGAAAAACCTTGTTTACAATTGCACACATGTGGAACCACCCGAAAAAATAAATAGGTACCTTCAGATAAAGTATACAGATTAGGTTTCAGACATTTAATACCCAAAATTATTAGGCAATAGAGTGCCTAAAGAGATAAAGCTTCCCACCATCTCAATCTGCCTGGAGATTTCCACCAGATATGTTTTTCCTCAAATCAGAGCCTTGAGTTGATGAGATACGGGTTGACATTAACGCTGTGGTGTTCAGCAGTGTGTTATAGTCCCCAAAATGTGATTAGTCTGCCCTGGTTTCAACAGACAATAAGCCCTCCACACCAGCCACATGAACTTCGTTTCATAGCACACATTAGTGTCTGTTAAAGTAATAAAAGTTAACTGACCAGCAGGGTTGGGAAGGTAACTTTGAAAAATGTATTCCAATGCAGTTACTAGTTACTTAGTTCGTAATCTAATCCAAGTACCATAACATAACTGGATTACTTTTAATTACTTTTGGATTACGCAAATACCAAATATGTGAAAAAAAACAAAACGTCAACAACAACAAAAATCCATCCATTCATCTATTCTCCGATCCAATTTATCCTCAGCGGGGTCGCAGGGGGTGCTGGATCTTATCTCAGCTGTCTTCAGGCAGTAGGAGGGATACACCCTGAACTGGTTGCTAGCCAATGGCAGGGCACACATAGATAAACAAACATTCACACTCACAATCACACCTAGGGATAATTTAGAGTGTTCTATCAACCTATCGTACATTTTGGGGGAATGTGGGAGGAAAATGGAATACCCAGAGAAAACCCACACAGGCACAGGGGAGAACATGCAAACTTCACACAGGAAGGCTGGCGTGGAAATCGAGCGATGTACCTCTACACTGTGAGGCGGATGTGCTAACAGTCAACACCGTTCCGCCCAACAAAAATCTGTTTCATATATTTATTTGTCTGGTCTTTTCTGTCTTATGGATGGTTTTGAAATTCAGGAGGAAACCTGAGCACCTGCAATTCAAATCAAAGCCCAGGAATTGTGAGGCAGACATGCTAACTAACCACTTGTTCAGACAAAGCCCTGATGGAAATGGGTTTTCATCTGCCAGTGTAATCGTCACTAACTGGGTCAACTCTCACTGACGGTTGCCCATTTCGCTGACTGAAGGGACCACATACAGCAGGCTCTATTTGATGCCCGGTGCAAATCGAATTTAAAGCAGTCTTTATTCTATTTTATTCTGCTCAATTCAAAAATGGCATTGGCAGAGGACTTCAGAACATGCTACAAAGTACAGTATTAGTAATGCGAGCTACACTTTAAAATATTGCTTGGAAATAACAATGAATCCCTTAATCGTCCATTTTCACCTGGTCCATGAAGAAAATAAAATGTCAATGATGAAGATCCCTGGTCAAAATGAGTTTGATAATGTCAGCACTGATGCATTGCATTACTAATCCCAACCAGGATGGCTGGAAGTCCTTTTTGATATTTGGGGATTATATAGAGGGGTCTGACATGTAAAAAAAAAACTTTGCGAATCCAGATGAACCTCAAATAATAAATAGTCAGGGTAAAATCCATTCCAGAATTGGTCAAGCTCACAGACAAACAAACCCAGTGGAAGATGGTCAATGAAATTCATGGAAAAGATTCATATGCAATATAAAAGGAAATAAAACATACATGAATTACTACAAAATTGCATGCAACTGTGTGCGTGAAACAAATGAAGCAAATCTGAGAGAACAAGGCAGGAGGTAAGTGAACAATAAACAAAGCATCTGGGCTAGAACAATGGATAAAGAACAAAGCAGAGAGAACAAAGTAAGTGTAAGTACATTTCCATGAAAACTAACGCAAATGCATCTTAGTGTCTTAAGAGTTTCTTTTTTTGGGCGATTGAGGCTCAGTTGCTAATGCAGGTCATCGCCGGTTTGAATCCTAGCTTTGACTGTCCATTGTCGAAGGGTCCTTGGGCAAGACACTGAACCCTCGTTTGCTCCCAGGGGGGGGCCTTGCATGGCAACAGCCTTTCATTGGTGTATGAATGTGCATGGGAATGGGTGAAGGTGAGGCTTTGTGAAGTGCTTTGAGAACGATATCGTGTATCAAACGCTATTTAGGTGCACTTTACCAGTGATGTTTGGACACTTGATGATGACGTAATGAAGTAGCTCCCATTTGGCTCTTTGCCAGTGGAAAACCAAACACGTTCTTCGTAAGAACTTGTTAAGCACCACCTAAGCACAGCACTGGCCCTGGCACCAAACAAGCACCAAGTTGGTGGTTTTTTTTCGTTTTTTTTGTTTTTTTGTGGAAAAAGCTGTATGAGTCACGTCGGCTCTTTGTTCGGCATGCAGGGAAACCTTCTCTTTAGCACATCAACATGAAACAAAGCATCTTTTCCGCAATAAGGGTGCCGATGTGGCTGTATTATTATTTCTTTAATATAAATTTTTTGGGGGAAAAAAACGCGAAATACTGAAGCAGCAAAACTTGAAGTCTGAAGTGGCAAGGGATCACTGTATTTATATTTTATCGAGGCAGTATATGCATAACCTACAGAAGGAAGTGCAAAATGACAACAGAGTGGTACTTCCGAGTATACAGTATGTGGATGGAAAGAAAGCACACTGGCAAGAAAAGGCACTTCCAAAGGCGCCTGAAGAAAAAAAAAACATAGAGCAAACAAAACAGGAATATAATCAAGACAGATAACACAAACTGAAAGAAAGTGAGCAAAGACGTTTCATTACATTTTTTTCACATCCTAAAAGTTCAGTCAGAGAACGTTCTATTGACTGATTTTTGATGTTTTTTTTTGTTGTTGTTGTTGTTTGTTTTTTTATCAGTGCTCAAGCGAGTGTTTCATTGAAATCCAAGTGTTAATGTTGAGCCGCTGTCTTCTGCGCTCTCCCAAAGTGGGCCTCCACCCTTGGTAGTTGAATTACTGCCAGAGTGCTGCTCTGAATTAGTGCACTGACCACATGCAGATGGTTATAGTATATGCTTCAGAAGAAAGTTATAATTTTAAAGTTGGTGGAAAATTGGACGTTTGAAGTTACAGTATGTCATATAATATACAGGACTATGTTCGGCTGGCTGTCTTTAATCTCGTTGCCCTCAATTTGCTCAATCTGGTACGGCCTTGCGATAAGGTCCTTGCAGCAAATTTGTGTCCTACAAACACGGACAGAATTGTTGTTCATGAAAGAAAAAAAAGAATTAATAGAAAGGCGAGCAGCTATAAAGGACATTCGCAGCCCTCGCCATGTTGAGATACTTGCACGTCAAAATTATTTTTTTTTTTTCGAAAATGCCACCATCAAGCTCCAACATAAAGGATTTTCTTTGCCTGGTCTCATAAGGGTACAAAGTTGAATATGTTTTTGAGAATGTTTTGTGAATGTTTGGTCCCTTCTCAAACTTTCCTCTTTTATCTTGAAATGGGATTTTGACTTTTTCCTTGCCCGGTTGGGAGTTTGGATGATGGCATGCAGGGGTGTGCAGTGACCTCTAGAGGGCCTGGTCCACAAAGTACAAAAAGAGGCACATGCGTAACTGATGGTGTTTATGCAGCGTCCCCCAACTCGGAGTTCAAATCTGTGCCACCACCTTGCCGTTCGCCGGGAAGCGGAGTGGCTGACTGCTAAGTTAAAAACTAGTAAAAGGCCAGCACTATCTGAGACCTCAGAGGAGTGAGGTTTTGCAAACATATAATTGGGCGTCTCGAGCTGGAATCTGTTGCACTACGATTCACGATGAATGTTATATAGGACTGCAACATCACATGTCATTGTACCTACTTAATTATTTGGTAGGGAGCGGTGGAAAGTGAAAGAATGTTTTACCTGATGGGGTTTGTTAAACAGCTTCTGTTGATGTGGATTTGTGGAAAGATTGCTGCAGCTGCTGCTAGTGCTGGAGCTGGGCTGATTTGGCCAGAGTGCAGAAGCTGCAAAAGAAAATGGGAGGAGTTGGTTAGGCAAGTATAATACGATTCATTTACAAGTATGCATTGGAATTGGCTCACTGTGAAAAACCTGCTATGCCACAGAGGGTTTGGAGACTCCTCATTGAGATTGACACTGCCGTAGAATGAAATATAGACAAACTGTAATCTAATGCATATAAAAGACACAGAGTGACATTTCATACCATTTCTAGAAATACACTAAAATTATGAGTTTGCGCCAGTGGGGCTGATTCATAATTTGCTCTTCATTAGTTTGCACACAATCAAATAACACAACTATAGATGTACAAAACACGCTATTCATCCTCACCAAGGTCGCAGGGCGTGTTGGATCCTATCCCAGGTGTCTTCAGGCAGTAGGCAGGGGACACCCTGAACCGGTTGCCAGCCAATCGCAGGGCACAAATAGACAAACAACCTTTCGTGCTCACACTCACACTTCGGGACAATTCGGAGTATTCAATCAGCCTGCCATACATGTTTTTGGAATGTGGGAGGAAACCAGAGTACCTGGAGAAAGCCCACGGTAAGCACGGGGAGAACATGCAAACTCCACACAGGAAGGCCAGGGCCGGAATCGAACACAAAACACACTACTTCATTAAAATTGTGAATAATTCACATTTGTTGAAAAAACATGAAAGTAAAATCGCACACTTAACCGATACCATATCAACGTCAAAAGATGGTATTGAAAAGAACAGTAAAACACAGTCGTACTCTGCAATAATATGTCTCTAAGCCCTATCTAATATCAAGACGTGTTTTACATACCGGTAGCTTTTCTGCATTCATCATTACTATGTCCTTGGCTTTTTGTGTACTATGAGACTATTTAATGAAACAATACAAATGGAGCGAGTAGCGACCAACTTACTGACAGAGGGTGCTTAGCTCCGAAAGAGCGGTGCGTCGAGTAGTATGTCATGTCATCTGCAAGGGTCTTGTGACCAAAGGTAGCATAGTAATCATCATTATAATTGTATTTATTTAACTTATGTTCTTGATTTTTTTTAAAGGCAAAAAAGGGTGGCTGGTGTGCTAAGAGCTTATCCCAGCTGACCTTGGGCAGTAGGCGGAGTACACCCTGAACTGGTTGCCAGCCAATCGCGGACAAGAAAATATGATTTTGTGAATACGTGTAACAGTCACATAATGTGGTGACCACTGACTAGCAGGGACTAAGCCAAAAGTTAAAGAACAGTGACGCAAACACACATTTTGAATTTCTACAACAGCCAACCTTTTTCCACAACAAATGAGGCCGTCACTGTGGTTTTAACTTCAACCTTGTTTCACCTTAAGGTATTTACGCATCACACATTGAAGATCGAAAATTATATTACCCAATCTTGAAATAATTTTATTTATACCATTTAAAGTGTGACTACCCCCATCATGAATTTAGAAATATACAGCAACTAACCAGTGCACTTAAGTGTGACAGTAAGTCAACGCAGGTGACGCACAGTGCGTAAGCCACCACTCTGCCTGGGCAGGAATGCTGATTTCACATGAATTCTCTTTGCTCCTCTTCACTTATTTGATTGATTATATTAATTCAAATGTACTTTTCTTTTGAATAGAAATTAACCGTTAATCGTACTTGAATGTAATTATATTGAAAGTGAATTTTCACCTAATGGGCGAGCCAGTCTGACATGAAAAAAAACAAATGTATCCATGTTGACTACTGTACTACAATGTATTTTTTCCCCTGAAATTAGGTCACTATAGGAATGCTAAATTATGGATTATTATTATTATTATCATTATTATTATGAATAGTAAGTTTATCACAGTGTTCCACTCCTACACATTTCTACATAACTTGAAACACATCTAAATCCATCACTAAGGGATGGAAATGCAGCAATAAAGTCATAAAGTAATAGAATAAATCCAGTACCTGAATGAAAAACCATGAATATAACACAATTGAATGACAAACGATAAGTTGTATACCATTGCAGTAATGAAATAAAAATTGCCTGGAATTTTTTACTACCAGTCCGCAACCCAACCATAATGAATCCGCAGCCCACTTCTGGGTCCAGGAATCTGTTTGTTTCAAAATAAATAAATAAATGGATAAATTCCATAAACCCATTATACAGAACTACTTAATCCAGATGTTTTTGTTTTGTCTTCTGTGGTGTTGCGTGTCGAGTTTGCTACTTATGGTCCTGCCATTAGTGGAGATCTGCACACAGGATGCAGATTAAAGCAGGATTAATACCCTGGTTCTATTGTACGGGGTTGATTTGTAGTTCTAGTTTGGTTGTGGCAGGGATTTGTTTGATCAGTGAAGTGGCCCACATAGATGTTGAGCTATCAGAGCCACTCACATCATGCCATAAATGGCTGTTTTCTCTGTTGTAGCCCTCCATAGCTACTTCACAGCCCATTTTCTTGTCTGTTCCATTTACCACTCGATGCCAAGTTAAGACAATTAGCTGCTCTTTTTATTGTTTTGAAGAAAACCACTGCTGTAGGTGTTTCTTTGTGTTTTGAAAAACAGGGTGGGATTTAATTAAATCAAGAAATAAAAAAAATTGGAAATTCCGGAGTGGAACGTGTCGCTATAATGTATTGTTACTTCCCTTATATGGCAGTTTAAATGATTATCCAACAACCAACATGTTCCCCTCCCCGGTGGAGGGGTTTGTGTGTCCCATTGACTCTTGAAGCCAAGATGTCTCGAGATGTTTGCCCCTGCCAGGGGCACCCATGGCGAACGGGTCCTCGGTAAGGGACCAAACAAAGCACAAGAGCACTCAAATAGCCTCTTTAGATCTGACCCCGGATAAGTGGAAGAGAATGGAGGGGTGCCGCAAACACAGTTACACTCAAGGTGTGTCAGAAATTAGAATGTTTCCATAACTGGGGCCACAAAAGAAATACTGTATATCAAACCCAAACTACAATCTTGACCCTTCAGTGTGGGAGAGACGATGAAACAACACATTGACAAAGAGATCCCGTGACGTTTGCTTTGTTCAGTGTGTGAGAAAAGGTGAGAGTATGGCATGGATCCTGTACTGTGACAATGAACTTATTCACAATGCACTAAGCATTCGCCAAGAAGAATATCTCGACATAATATAACGAAACTGTTCCTCGCCGTAAATTAAATCAATTACTCTGAAAGACAAAATTGGCATTTTTACACAATAATGGCGGCTAAATGGAATTGTTGTTATCAATACATGAAGCCCAACATCACAAAGTTGGCTTTATTCTGTTTTGATCTTGTTTTTTGTTGTCTCTTACCACTTTTGCTCTCTTTCCTACAGATATTGACATGAAGAAAGACATTGAGACATTAATTGCTGAGGAAAGAGCTGACATCATTTTAAAATATGCCACGGTAAGTCTGTGCCTAAAAGCATATCATCAATTCTTTACTAGCTCACAGAAAATATAGCCCCATTACAGCCACGTTTGCGTGGTGGGGGAGGACCCCAAAAAGCAGGTAAGAGGGAAGAGCAGGGTGTACTTCACAAATTGTATTAAAACATAGAGAAAACTGAATCCTAAACAAACAAAGTCCAAAGTATCAAACAAAAACCATGGCAGAAGCTCAAAACTAATAGTAATAGAAACATGACCTAAACATTACCGAACAAACAAACATGACAGTTACAAGCAAACACTAACAGCAACAGTAGCAACAAGCAACAATGACCCGACACCGAGTGGTCGGGCGGGAGTCCTTTTATGCTACTAATTACATAACGACCAACAGGTGTGCAGCTGCAGGGAGAACCCTACAGTGCCACCTCTTGGTTACAAACAGAATCATGACACGTTGTCCTTTAATAACTGTAAATTGCGATCGGAAAGGTACATCTTTTTCTTGAACTCCCATGAAACCTCATTTCACCAAGGCCTCTGTTCTCGAACAAATCAGATTATGAACAAAATGTTCAGAAAAATAATTGCTTCAGAACACAAACTATGGTTCAGTTTGTGAACAATCAACGCATCCACATGGAATCTTCAATTGTGCATTCTCTTACACGGCGTGAACGTTGTTATTTCCGTGTGTAGCGTTTTTCACATTCGTGTTTTTGCTCCAATTTAGCCCTCAGTATGGCTTGACAACTTGGTTCTGGAATGTATTTCAGTTCATTTTAAGGGCAAAAAATTGTTTCATTATATTTCGCAAACAGAGTCTCAGAATAAATTAATTAATCAACTGAGGTTCCACAGTTTATGACTTTCCGTCCGATTGTCCAAACTTTACATTTTAATATTTTTGTAAATAGGTTATGTCTTGGTCTTCTAGAACAGGGGTCCCCAACCGCCGGTCCGCGGACCGGTACCGGTCCGCAGGGCATTTGGTACCGGGCCGCACAGAAAGAATTTGCCTTAATTCCGTTTTATTTATTTTGGAATACGAAAGATGTTTTATTTTGAAAAATTACCGGATTCTCCGTTACATCCGTCTGTGTCACGCTTGACACACGTCAAGCCGCGCTTCTCCATCATGTGATCGATTACGCTAAAAACAAAACGCCAGAACTCGCAAAATGAGTAATAAAACTGCTGGAGAGCGCAAATGACGGCGGCCTTAAAAGTACGTTCGAGACAACTGCATTAAAGTTATGGCTGAATATTCTGAGATCGCCACAGTAGCACTGTTGCTATTTCCGACATGCTACCTGTGTGAGGAGGGGGTTTTCTGCAGCAATCAGAGAGAGTTTTGCGGCCAGATTAGACGCTCCTTGTGTTTATTATTATATTTCGAAAACACCATAGTTTCCATGCAGCTCATACCATATTAGTTTGTTGTATTATTTCCGCCACACCTTAAATGCCGGTCCCTGAAAATATTGTCTGACATAAACCGGTCCGTGGGGCAAAAAAGGTTGGGGACCCCTGTTCTAGAACATCAGTCATGAGTTGAACCCTTTTCAGGGGGAGCGGTTACTACAGTGGACAGCTTATCATGTTATCAGGTCACAGGGTGCATGAAAGGATTACATCATCCATCCATTCTCTTCCGCTTATCTGGGGATGGGTGGCGGGGGCAGCAGCTTTAATAGGAAAGTGCAGAATTCCCTTTCCTCGCCGACAATGTCCATCTCTTCCGGGAGGATCATGAGTGATTCCTAGTCTAGCCGAGAGACACCTCTCTGGCGTGTCCCGGGTGGTTCTTTCCAAGGACCTCCGTCCTCCCAACGGAACATACCTGAACAATTCACCAGGGAGGTGTCCAGAAGGCATCCTAACAAGTTTCCCTTGCCACCTCATCTGGCTCCTCTCGATACAGAAGAGCAACAACTCAACATTGAGTCCCTCTTGGATGACTGAGTTTCTCATACTAGCTTTAAAAGAGGAGTCTAATTTCGGCCGTTTGTATCACCAACTTGTTCGTTCGGGCACGACTCATGAGCGACAGCACGTGATCACAGGTGAAGGTAGGAGTGTATCAACCAGTAAATCGAGAGCTTTTGGCTCAGCTCCTTTGTCAAAACGACAGAGCAACGCAAACTTTGCATCGCTGCAGACACTGAACCAATCAACCTGTCGATCTCGCCTCCCTTTCTTTCCTTACTCGTTAAGAAGACCCCAAGAAATGTGAACCCCTCCACTTTAGGAATGATTAAGTGTTTGCTGTAAATCAGTTGAAGTAAAATCACACACAGTCATTGTTCACTGTAGCTATATCCTGGACTCCACTGTATCCAAAATTGCGCAAAGAAGAGGAGGAAGAGTTGAGAAGAGAAGCGAGAATGTTAAGAAGAATGAAAATGTGAAATTACATCTGTTTGTTGCTTTGTGTAACTCTTGGGTGAGAAGAGAACAAACTCGTGTGGGAGTGCGCAGGTGGATGCATTCGTGTTGCCAAAAGCCATTTAGATTAGTTGTATAATGTTGTGCATTGGATGCGAGAATGTGGGCCAGTGTTTCTTTGTCGAACGAAATCTTCAACGAGTCATTCAGTCAGCCATAAATTCATTTTTTTCTTTTGTCTCAGAGTGACAGCATAGCATCTATTTGCATGAGCATCGATAGATAGACAGGTAGATAGATAGATAAATGAATATCAAGGTAGTCACTTCGTAAATCAGTAACATTTGGAATGAAAGTTGAATTCCTCATCAAGCTTCATTGTAGGTTTGTAAAAGCTGATGTTGAGCTGAAAGATGGATAGTAAGGTTAAATTTAGCTTCATGTCTGAGCGGCGGGGGAGGGGGTCTGCTCTGTCTAGCCATAGCAACAGCTGTGACACACTTTGCACTGATTGACGTTTACAGATTTCTGGCTAAGTTGCCAGCGAGAGGAATGCATACATTCTAATGCAGGTTTCCAGCTGGGGCACAGCTGGATCCAAATAAAGCTCACAGCATGATAGTGTTTGTCAAAACTGTCTTGTTTGGCATCTCTCCCTCATGAGATACCTCTACCATCATAAAATTACTTTTGACAAAAATGAAAATTAATATGTATGCTGCTTTGTAACCACTATGAATGCTTAAAATTGCAAGACCAGCCCGATGCGCTTTCATTCTTTTTCTAGATTTACAGAGTGTGGATAGGCACTGTTTGATTGAACTAGGAATTAACAAAAATGAATTTTCAAGACCTTGAGCCATATACTGGTTGTACTGATTGTATTTGTTTTTTCTTTTTTTGACCAAATCATACAATTTGACTGTGTGACAGACCTGGAGAATGCATGTGAATGCAGTTGACATCAGTTTTCATTTTGGCAATCTACTGTCAAAGTAGTGACTTTAATTTAAGATATGTGTTTTCTACCCTCTCAAAATGTATCTGAGTTCATGACAGGGTGCTGTCAGAGTGAGTGGAAATTGTGGTAAAGAGGCTCGAAGATCAAAGCATGTAAAAAATGCTTTTTAAAGGACTGCAAGCAGACCTCCACTATTGGGTGATGTTAACTTGCCATGGGTGTTCACAGATCACTGCTGTGAAGGGGTCATTTGGAGGACCACCTTCCACCTCGATAGATTGTGTCGTAATAGCCGTGCCGCAACCCGAGGTGGTATAATATAGGTGATGATGATAATGATGATGCATTCATTTAACTGATTACAACAATGATTCAGAGGGTTTGATGTGCGAGGGTTTGATGTGCACTGTCATATTTATTAATGAAATACGATGACATCGACAACACATATCAGCAGAGTGTAGAATCCGTCTGCCTAAGCCAAGGTCAGTGGTTCTTCACCTGGGTTCAATCGAACCCCAGGGATTCGGTGAGTCGGTCTCAGGGGTTCGACGGAGACTCTGCCATGGAGGTTAAGACACACCCGACTCAACATGTCATTTAGTTACGACACGCCCGCTTGGCCATCGCTGGCTGCTTGTCCAATCAGTGCTGCGGGAAATTTAGTTTGCTCAGTAGTCAACGTGTGACTGTCGTGATAGTACCTTGTGTGACTTATTTATTTATTTTTTTTAATGTTTCAACACATGCTATGTCGAGCAAAAAAAGAAAGTGGTCGGACGAATATGTCCCACATGGATTCACATACCTCACGGAACGTGATGGGACTCAGCATTCTATCTGCATGATTTGTCATGCCGAGTTGAGCAACTCTCATCTCGGACCGGCAAAACTGAAGGAACACTTCTTGAATCACATTTTTATTTTTCACTCTGGGTTCGGTGGATGCGCATATGAAGTGGTTGGGTTCGGTACCTCTGACAAGGTTAAGAACCAATGGCTGAGATCAAATTCCCCCAAATCGCATTACACCACCTGTGCCCCAACTTAGACCTGCTCTGAGCTGGCCTAAAGTCTAGTACATTGTTAGGTGCACCGGGGATGTGTAAAATAAAATGCCCTCAATCCACTCCAGCACGATCTACCAAATTCCCAAATACGATAAACTAGACTTGCCCCGTCATGAATATGAAGATGTGTCATTTTTTAACGCAGAGTGCACATGTGCTGTGTAACAAAATAGAGCCCCTTTAGTTTCCTCTCATTGTCTCATCATTCTTAATCTTTCAACTGCGCTGTGCCTGGCCCAAGTGGGATTCTGCAAATGTAATGTTTTCCTCCACTGCTCAGCCATCAGATAACACTGGGGAAACAACTTTTTTTTTTTTTTTTTTTTTTAGTTAGGTCTGACAGCTGATTTGAACACATATTTGCATGCGGAACCCAAAACTGGTGTTGGTTTTTCTCTCTCACATAAAGTTTTTGAGCTACAGGATGCCCGTTTTCTTGAAAAATAAGAAATACATGTGTATGTATGTAAATAAGAAAAAATGCATAAAATTAAATAGGATTTACAAGTCCCAGGGTTACAAGGTGAAGAGAAAAGCCATCACTAATCCTCTTACTACCTCCTATCCTAGCTCTCTGTTTGTGATAGTACTAACCTTTTTGGAGCTGCACACCCCTCTCACTACACTGTCTCAATTGTGACTGCACAAACAAGATGCCACGAAGCTGTAGATGAGCCCAATCATCATAAAATGACAAGTCTTACTATAGCGAATCATTGGATTTTTTTCTCGTAATCGGCGGAGAATAAAACTGACGGCAATTTTGGAATCAGCATGGAAATTTCAGTTTGAATCAGTCTAAAAATCGAACACAATAGATTTTTTTTTTTTATCAATTTGTTCCCCAGTGTCATTGACTTGATTTCACCACCGACAATTTTTTTTTCCTTTCCTCAGTTTGATTTATAACCTTGATTTATTGGCATGCATGATTGTGTCTCCAGGGCAGACAGGGTGGGGTCGAGATTGACCCCTGGGAAGATGCTGACTACAACCTCTATAAAGTTATTGATCGCCTCGGGTTCATGCAGTAAGTCCATTCTTGGTCTGTTGACTGACGTAACAGCTTACTCTGACTTTGTGGCAATATCTTTCTGTTAGTCCTATTTATTTATTGATTGATTTATTTGGTTTCTAGTGAAAGTGAGCTGCCTGCACCAACTGCAAATGAAGAAAAGGTACACTGTTCTGCGCATTTCCAAGTTATCAAACCAGCGACATGAATTATGCCCGAATGGAATTCACAAAATTTGCCTCACATTTCCTGCACCGGTCGTGTGACATCATTCCTGCAGAAGGGAAGTTTTGTCCACTGCCAGCCACCAGATTATCAGGTGCACTGAGTATATTCCAGCGCATCCACCATGGCGTAGAACAGTCTGCCAAATTTCAGGCAAAGCAAGGATTGCACCCTCACAAGAATCAAGTTGGGACAGTTTTTACACTTGAGGGCATCTGCGCCTTTTATAAATATAGAGCCCATAGTGTCAGAGGTCGGTCAGAGAGGCAAAACGGTGCCTGTGTGTAAGGGATGTGTGAAGGTTAACACCCTCACTCCTTTGTGTTCAGAGCTGTCTCCGGTGTCCCCACACATGAATCATCTAAATGTTCAAAGCTGCAATGGGTGTCTGAAAGAAACTTGCCCCTTCCAGCATTTATGTCTGACAGACAAATGCGACAAAAAGCCGGCTTCATTGTTATGCCGCTGATGTGGAAATTTTGCATGCAGTCAATGTGAAAGGGACGAGCTACGAAGTCAGTCCTTCTACTCACTTGCTCACTTCATTGCTTGTTTTTTTTTCCACAGCTGAAACATCTCGAGGTAGAGAGAGCAGAAAAATGGCTGAAGATGGTGAAGAAGTGGGATAAATACAAAAACAGTGATAGAGTGAGTAGCAGCCAACATATCCAAAGGAAGAATCATGGGAGACCACTCGATCCTAAAAGACAATAAAAGAACTGACAGACTGGTTATTAAGATCTAGCCGCTAGGTCCTAGCACTAAAATGCTGATAGTGTGCTCATGTTTTGGATGCTTTTTGCTCTTTTGATATTTTTCACATGATCCATCAAAGATGCCTTAATGCATCTGTTATGATTATTATGGCCGACAGCAACAAAGTTATGAACATGTTGACGGTCTAAACATGATGTTGATCTTACCCAACTAAAACTTCTGGATTTGCATCTGCCACATTTTTACTCTCCTTGACTTGATGCTGTGAGATGGTGAAACGGGTCTACAAAGGCATCCCTGTCCAGCTTCGAGGTCGTGTCTGGTCTCTGCTGTTGGATGTGGAGAACACTAAGAAGGTCAACGAGGGCAAATATGAGGTAAACACAATAATAATTTGACTGCGCAAAAGTGTGGAGAATGAGTGTGCTGTCTTTTGATATTACCCCCCAGAACCGGCAAAAACAGTCAAAGTTGTTCTAATACGTGGACACGGACAATAGTAGTGAAAGCAAAACTATGGAAATGTTTTCTTTTTAAAAAATAGATATCGTCAATTTTAATTGGTTCCCCATCATCTTATATTCCACAGGGGCTGTACACAAAATCCTGCGCAATTGTTTGGCATGTTCACATGTGTGGACCCCTATGTATAAGCCATAATTGTTTTTGTGATCATTACCCTTTTTTATTCGATTACAATTCAATAAGATGAACCAAAAGTTACTCCACATCCGTAAAGGAGTTGGAGGAGCTTTGCTCTTTGTAAATTTAATTTGGGGCGTGATTGGATTGTTGTCACACAATCATGCTGGAATAAGTTAGCGGTGCGCTATTCATGTGTCGTGTACTTGATTCATATCACATGACATCACAACATATGACATTTTTTTTCTGGACTACTTTGGCAATGAATTTGTGAGGTTTGATTCTGAATGCCCTTATTCACAGTGCCGCCATTGTTTATCTGCAACTGCTCAGTCTAAGGCCTGTCACGAATTAGCAACAATTCGGACGATAAATGCCATGTCCTTTGTCTTTGCTGCTAATCTGGGATGCTACAAATTGTGAAAAGAAATACGACCCTGCATGCTCTTAAGATTTCAGTTACCTTGTGAAATCAGTGTAAATAAGTCTTTTCCATGTGTTACTTTATCTTGCAAATGCAATCATCATCCTTTCATGAAATGTTGGCTTTCATAAATATACACAGTATGCATATCTTAAACTACTCATAACGCCTTCACTTCTTGGTGTCCCAGAAAATGAAGGAACAAGCCAAACTCTACTCATCTGAGATTAAACAGATTGACCTCGACATTAACAGGACCTTCCGCAATCACGTCATGTTCATGGACCGCTTTGGAGTCAAGTAAGGATTCACTTTAACACTTTGATCCACAAGCAGACCGATCAACAAAAGGATAACTTCAAAAGACAACACATATAATAGAATGTTTCTCGAACTTTTTTCGAATTTGACCACGAGAGTCACTGACGAATGCCAAACGTTACATTTCTTTGTCAATTGTGTTGTCGATTCACAGGCTACATCAATTCAGACTGGGAGGATTTTCATGCACACAAAAAAGATGATTTTAAACAAATTGATAATGAAAGATGTCACTTTCTTGTTTGGCAGCTACTAATTGAGAAAACTTCTTAAAGTGAGGTGCCAGTGTAGTGGAAAAAGATAGTCACCCCAATCAACAGCTTGTAGTGGAAACATCTTTGTTCAGAACGTAGAGGCCGACTATAAAGTTAAGGCTGAAAATAAAAATCAAACATAGTTGAGAGGGAATTGAGGAACTTCATTTTATCAATTTAGTTAAATTGGTTAAGATATCAACCATCCATCCATTTTCTAATGCCCTTATCACCACGAGGATCGCGTACGTGCTGGAGATTATTTTGGATATAATTACGCCATGAAATCAGGGAGCATTTTTGTGGTAAGCCTTTACATTTGCAACCCCACTGTAGACTGAGAGCGAGAGAGAAAAAAGCAGGCTATGTTTTGGTTTCAATGGAATGTTGCGCTCTACAGCATGATGTCATTGTAATAGATCACTGGCCTATTTTGGAAGCGGTACTGGAAAGTATTGAGCAGCAAATAGTCTCGTTTTAACTGCAAAATGCACATCTCAGTCATAAAAGAAAGTAGGAGAGGTTGGGCTTCTGTTCTCTGAAGGAATGTTTCCAGCCACTGTGTAGTTGATCGCTTAATTCGCCTCCTTATGGTCGAGGGTTAGTTGTGGTTTACGCTTTAGACTGTATATTCGCTGTACTGTATATTGCAGATGTTTTTGCATCAGTTACGCAAATTATGTAGCTGAGGAAGAAGCTAACAATGGTTTGCAAGAATGTGGTACCTGTATTTCTGATTATGACCGAAGTCAACTAAAGTCGAACATTCAAAGTACCTGTAAGATAAAAGTATGTTGAAAAATAGTAGCTGTTATTGAAAGGCCATCTAGCACATGTGATTTCGGATGGGTTTTTGTGAATGTTTTCGCTCAAACAACACAAGGTAAAAGTAACAAAGAAATAGTTCACTCAGGGTGTTATTTTGAACATGCCCTCCCTTTTTTTTGGCAGACAGCAGTCTCTCTTCAATGTTCTGTCGGCGTATTCAGCCTACAACACAGTAAGTGGTACTTTTGCTTCCATCATAAAAAGCACTCTTGTAGTTGTTGAACTAATCGAACTGTTATGAAGGTGATTCAAATCTTTATTAATTTCTTATTTCACCTTCACTGCAAGCATCTGTAACCCGGAACCCACTACCATTTCATTCTTTTTTTTTTTTTTTTTTTTTTTCAAAATTATTTTGCTTATTCAAGAATCTTTCATTCATAGGAAAATTTACATCTGACTCTTTGCCGTTAATGTTTGTTTGATTTTAAATGGATAAAATCAATTCTTTTTTACAAAAGATAGGTCAGTTTATGATGGTTTATTTTTTGAATCCTTTTACACCCCGAGTCGAAACTGTTTTCACATACTTTAGAGTTCCCAGCCAAAACAGAGAAGAAAAATCCCAAATATGAGACTTTTATCGGCATGGTGATACTGTTCAAAGCGTGAGGACTTCAACAACCCCCATATCCAATATTTTCACAATAAAATCCTCAAATTGTAAAATATTGGACGTGTTTACCTCCACCCTGGCACATTTCATGACCACTTCAAACAATTCCAACTTTAAAGTTTCACATTCTATATTAAATTAAATTGACAGCGTTTCAGATCAGTGTCAGCTGTTCAGCATTCGCATAGTTTCTCTACAAACATTTCATCCTTTAGTGATTTTTTTAAATTATTATTGAGGTTTTTGTAGCATGACTACAAATGTTAAAAAAATATATATGATTAATCAAACATGTTGGAAGGTGTTAGCAAGCAAGGAGAGGGAGGGTGCTCGGAATTAGGTCCAGTTCAGCTGTTGGATGCAACTCTAAGGCTCAATGCCACAAAAAGACTTGGTCTTGGATTTAGTCGTCCTGAAGCTGTGATGCCATTTCACCCTCAGGGAAGTCATGAGCCAAAGAGCTGTGGGAACCTCTCCATGTAATTGTTTTCACCTTGTCCTGTGCTCTGCAGGAAGTGAGTTATTGCCAGGGCATGAGTCAGATCGCTGCATTGCTGCTCATGTACATGAATGAAGAAGATGCCTTCTGGGCTCTGTCACAACTGCTGACCAACCAGAAACACGCCATGCATGGTGAGATGATGTTTTGAAGATGGCACACACTGTTGTGCTCCGAAGAATAGGAAATGGTCATTGGACGGTTTATTGTATGTTGCTCTTGGGACGTGCAGGGCCATGCAACTTCCTGTTGGGCGTTCTGATTTTGCTCTTTCAAACAAGGATGGATCTCATTTTCAATGTATCTCTGTTGTCTTGCCCACAATGTCCGCCCATTTTCCCTTCTTTCAGGATTTTTTGTTCCGGGGTTCCCCAAACTTCAGAGATTCCAGGCACATCATGATCAGATCATTTCCAAACTCATTCCCAAACTAAAGAAACATATGGTGAGACGTGAGAGTGTTGTGTTGCGTAGTGCACGCAATACACCTGTAAAGATGGAGTGGTGTGTACAAGTTTTCAGTTTTAATAAGCATTACCACGAATGTGTTTCTCTGCAGGACAAAGAACAGATGTCGACAGGCATTTACAGTACTAAATGGTTCTTACAATGTTTCATTGACAGGGTGAGTAATTTCACGAAAAGACACAATAGTACATTGACATTGCCAATGTACCAGAGAGAGCCATTAGGCACTCTTCAAAGCTAAATCACCCAAGTGGTCCATTCCAAAATTTCTTTGAAATCCCATCCATATTCATAGTAAGAGTGGGTGGTCTGGGCAATTTTTTTTTCCCCAAAAAACTTCTGAACAATAATTAGACGACATTCTTTCCCCCCCCCCCCCCCCAAAAAGTCTATATCTGAACTTGCTTCGCAGAAACATTACCGGTATACAGCGTTTCTAAACATTTCTTTCACATTCATTTTTTTATTTTCATTGCTGCATACATCTTCTCCAAAACATTGCAAAACAATATTCTACGGTGAAATTTAACAATGAGGTAATTAAAATGAAATCCAGGCTTTTAAAGGGTGTTTTCATGAATGTTTTTCAAATGTTTATTTCACTTAAATGTCACCTTTTTATCCCAAATGACAAATATCATCACATTTTGAACTGCAAATACTGGTCTACGTCTGCCAACTATTACAGCTATTAGAATGAGGAAAAGGTGTTTTAAAAAATTCTCCTTAATAAGAGATATCAACAAAGTTTGATGTGTCGTATGCAAAGGTCCACCATTTCCAGCTACTATAGCAGTCAAAATGAAAAAAAAACATATCTGTTTTATTTTATACACGGTGATCTGAATCGCGGTACCGTAGTTGACTTGTTAGCACGTCGGCCTCGCAGTGCATAGGTGCAGCGTTCGATTCCAGCTCCGGCCTTCCTGTGTGGAGTTTGCATGTTCTCCCTGTGCCTGGTGGGTTTTCTCTGGGTACTCCAGTTTCCTCCGGTAGGTAAATGGAACACTCTAAATTGCCCCTAGGGGTGACTCTGAGTGTGAATGGTTGTCTATATGTGCCCTGCATTGGCTGGCACCCGGATTAGAAAATGGATGGAGAGTGATTTGTACACTTCTGTCACCCTGGATATGTTTTTTGTGGATTTGTGGATGTCTTTCACACATACATTAAGAAAAATACATCGACATTTAAAGTCACAACCAATACAACGATCTTTTGGCAGATAGTTTCCAAAATGTGGCAACTTCAGTCTTATCAAAAGCGAATAATTCCCAGGCTGACGATAGACTCCTCCATTTCCTCAGTTTGAAACAATGCTGTCTTGCACTCGACTTGGCTGGCCCATTGAGTCACGTGCCCACTGATTCGCGGAATGAAGACTTATCACTTCCTGCTCCTTTACAGTCTATGAACGCTGATTCGTTGAATGAGGACCTTAATAACTTCCTCCTACTTTGCAGCCAAACAATGGACTTAATTAAGGCAAATTGCCCATTGTGAAAGGAACACTGATGATAAAAATCAATGACGATATAAATTGCCCACTCCATAGAGTACTGTATCGTTTTTCTTTCTTCTTTTTTTTTTTTTTAATCTCTGGAATTCTGCATCAGAAGCAATACGAACCGTTCAGCTTTCCCAAACCAATTTAGGCTCACAATTCTGTGGTGGGGGTTTGGCACCGCCGGGTCACTGTCAGCACTTCTCTTTCCCAGAGAGTCGTCTCTCTGTGGGCTTCTAAAACAAAACCAAACAAATCGTCCGCTTTGGCTAGAAGGAGATCCCGCAGATTCAATAATCCATCGTGATGATGTGATTTTTGCAGACCCCGTTTACTTTGACCCTTCGCCTCTGGGACGTTTTCATTCTGGAGGGAGAGAGGCTCCTCACTGCCATGTCCTACGCCATCTTGAAGCTACACAAGAGTAAGATGACAAACAGCTTGCCATTGATATTGTCAGCATTTTTAACACCCTCTTACGTATCATAACATATTTTTGAATCTTCATTTCTTATTTACTCCCTTAAGAAACAGGTTTACTCAGGCATTAATTTGTGTGCTTTGCCTCTGTCTTTCACATGATGATGCCGCACCTTGAACAAATTAATAGTTTGCCCTGTTTAGATATTCTCAGGAAAGAATTGTTCATCTTCTGTCTCGGTGCTTTCGGACAGACGTGAACACAGCAAAGAAACTCCGATGCCAGCCAACGCAATCACAAACGCGCTCTAGCTCCACCGGTTAGCGCATCCCTAGATGTGAGAATGAGTTTGTCAACGTGTGCCCTTCAATTGACTGGCAACCAGTTGAGGGTGTCCCCCGCCTACTGCCCGAGGACAGCTGGGATAGGCTCCAGCACGCCTCGCGACTCGTCAGGATAAGCGGATCAGAAAATGGATGGATGCATGGATAGTATTTAGTAAGGGACATTTTTGGTTGTCGTTTATCAGGATGGTCCTTGCAAGCTGTTTGAGCATTTTCAGCTCAGACTGTGAAGTTTAGAGGTCTATCCTTTTTCATTTGTATGATCTTAACATAGCCTCATGCATGTATATCTGTATTTGGACAGAGCGTCTCTTGAAGATGTCCTTGGAGGAGCTTCGAGAGTTCCTGCTGGAGCGCATTGCTGAGACGTTTTTTTACAGTGACGACATGGTCATTGAACAGCTCCAGGCCTCTATGACTGAACTACGAAAGATGAAGCTGGATCTTCCTCCTCCAGGTGTATATCGTAACTGGTCAATTTAATCCTGACTGCTTCCAGATTGTGTCTTATTTTTGTACGACCTCAACCAATACACTGAGCATGGAAGGTATGTCATCAACCTATATGTAGTGCCTTTTCCAACAACACAGGACAGCGCAGGCCTGGCACAGATACAACCTGGAAAGTTGTTTACGATGGAAAGTAGCCACTGGCTAATTCCGGCATATTTCCAGTGAATGTTCATCAATATGCATACCTGTCAACTCATACGGTTTAGCCATAGTTCATACGGATTTTGTGGTGAATCTTACGTATATGGCCGTATCGCACAAATCATACGGATTCTGAAAATTTCCGTATTTTTTTTTTTTTTTTTTTCCCCTAACAGGTAGCTCCGTTTGCTTTTGCCCAGAATGGTGCTAGTCTACTCGAATGCTTTCATTTCCGGTAACTTTCCAGTAATGCCACTAAGTTGAATGATGATTAGACATTATCCAGACATTGTATTATGGAGATCTACAATAAATATCATTGAAAATTTCGTGGGTTTTTTTCTGCCGTTATTTTGACATATAAAATGCTTTGGTATGTTATAAGGATTTTTTGCTCTTTATAAGGATTTTTTTGGTAGTTTATACAGGTTGGCGCGCCGAAAAGTTGACAGGTATGAATATGCACCGCCCCTTTTAAATAAATCCATTGTAAATTGCAAAGCATTTATATTCACATCTCTATGCAATTTAGAGCAATCAGTGAACCTAAAATAGAAGCTGGAGTAGGTTTCCTGGAGAGACACAAACACAGTAACCAGATGCAAGATCCACACAGAAAAACCCAAAGCAACACATACAGTATTGAGATGTTTTTGAGTCCTAACCGATCCCAACCGCTCCACAATATGTTTCTTTGAACAGCATTTATCCACTCGTTTTCTCAGGTAAGCCTGAAGAGTTGCCACGGAAGCCTTTGGGCCAGGAGCTTCCAGTGCTGCTGACTCCACTGGCGCCATCCAGAGGAAAGCTCCCCACGGCCAGAGGTTGTCCCAAAGCAGGACTCAGCTTGCACATCATATCCAACCAGCCAGATTCCATATCCCCAGACGAGAGCCCTACCAAAGACATCAATGATCTCCATCCTGTTGACCATGAGGAGGTCCCTCTTCCTTCCCCTGATCCTATTATCATCCATAACCAGGCCCTGTACACTTCAGATGACTTCCCACTTACGGGACCACCACCTTACCAGCCCCCAGAGAGTCAAGCAACCGGAACTGCTGATCGGCTCTCACGGTCTTATGAGTGGAAGATTGAGGAGCAAGCTGACCGCTCAGGACTCGCAAATATACACTTGACAGACAACCTCACCCCTGCGACAATTAGCACTGAGGGATCATCCAACAGGGTCCTAAGGACTCTATCGGCCCCCATATTTTCTGCTCACTCGGAAAGTGAAACGGCAGCAGAGATAGCGGAGGGTAGTTCCCTAGTCCAACTGTCGTATTCTCTGTCCTCCATTAGGTCCCTGAGCCAGGACCAGGCCTGAACACTTGATAATGCCCGTTGTTTGTTCGATAACCAGCTCATAATTGGTCCTCTCAATGTACATTCAATTTTGACTGCCTTGTGCACATGCTTTGCTCTGTGAAGAGGACAGCACAAGGTACATTTGCACCACAGTCTGCGGTGTTGTTCCGAGTAAAGTATCAACACAACTTTATTGCATTTCTTCTTATTATTCTTCTTGTCCATAAAGAATTGCATTTTTGAGGAACTCACCACGAAAAAAAAAAAAAACACCAAACTTTGTACACGCATTGAACCTGGCAAAAAAAATAAATAAATAAAAAAGAAGAAAAAAAACCCTTTAAAGTTGCTATCCACGAGTAATGACACAAATAGGACGAAAGCCCTCTAACATATAAATGTTTTTGCCAGGCCTTCTATTTTTGCAAAGAGTTAAGACCCTCAAAAACAGCATCATGTTTCTTTGCAAACTGCGCATCACCATGGCCACAGAATGCGACGAAATAAAACGCTTTCAATAATGGTCGTCTTAAACATCTTCAGATGAAACACGAGACGATTGGATCAATTCTGTGGTAAGGAGTTGAGTGCCGCTACAAGCATGTTTCTTAAGTTCTTCTCATGGAGACAATTCTCCAAACCTCCCGCTTATATGATTAGTTCTGCCCATGAACATCGTCATCCAGGAGTGATTTGCCAGGCCCCGTGGAGGACCCTTGAGCTGGGTATTTTGCTCTGAGATGATCCGCCAAAGACATACAGCTAATATGGTGTTTGAATTTGGTTTTGCAAAGTGTGCAAATGACTTTAGATTCATTCAACGAGCGTCAAGCAGATAAAACAGAACGTAAAACAACCTATAGTCTGTGTTCATGCCAGTGACTCCTCTAAGTTTGGCTACACGCATGAGCAGAGGTTACAGGCCGCCACAGGAAGTAAATAAAACTGAGTTAAATTGTTTTTAACAGTATTACACACACACATACACAAGGGTGTGTGTGTGTGTATAAATAAGGTGAATGTTTCAGTATAAGGACTTATGTTTTTGGAATGTGGGAGGAAACCGGAGTACCCGGAGAAAACCCACGCAGGCACAGGGAAAACATGCAAGCTCCACACAGGGAGGACAGAGCCTGAATCAAACCGACGACCTCTGCACTGTCAGGCAGACGTGGTAACCAGCCGACCACCGTGCTGCCCCAGGATCTTTTTTTTGTTTTTCAAAAATATTGTACCCAATTTAGAAGGTTGCATTGCTATCTATTAACATTTGATGAGAGAACATAGGCCATATTTCTATGTCAACTGTGCTCACTTATCATGAGAAAAATAGTTGTGTGATACGGTAACTGCATGAACAATTTGGGAATATTGGCACGCTGTAGAGGCAGCATCTGTTTTTCTACTTTTCTCTGCATTTTGCAGACAAAGTCAAGAGTAGAAACGTATGTAATGTGGCGTGTCACCTCTATTTCAAATTAGGAACTCAGTCTGGCAAGGTACATTTTTAAAAGTTTTATTGTGGTTTGGGGTGGTCTTCAAATATTTCAGTTACTGTGATGACTCCATATAGTAAGAAAATATAATTTACTGCTGTTGAAAGTTGTGTTTATGATAAATGTCTTCCAACGGTGTGCCCGTGTGGGAGTTTACAAAAACATATTTTATCGTGACTCCCCACTAGTTCCTCAATTTGAGAAGAGATGCTTATTTTTCATAATGGCCAGTATTCGAAATACTGAATCTCTTTTTCAAGATTTCCAGTATTCTAGTGTTTATAATCAATGTCTTCATAGGAAATATAGGATCATTTTCATTTTAAACTTCAGAGCCACTTGAAGCTTTGTGTAATACCGTTTCAAGTAGAAAAGTCAAAGAAGCTTTGTGTAATACCGTTTCAAGTAGAAAAGTCAAATACAGGCATCACTCTTTTTGACTTATTTAAAATGTTTGTAGGTTTGATTTTTTTTTTTTTGAAAAATCGGGGAACAAAGATTGTGAAACCTTTGCTTGCCCTTTTACCTTTTTGTACTGATATTTTGAGGCTTTGTTTGAAGCGATTTTGCTTCTTCTGTGGTCATTGCGCTTCAAACGCAGGATACATCAGCCTTAAAAATAAAAAAAAAAAGACAAAAAGAAAAGTTGGACTTGAGGCCTCTGCCATGGTGAGCTGGCTCACTGTTAGAACTGCACCGAATGAATCTGTCCCCTTAGCCTCCTTTTCTACTCAGTAATTTATTGTTATACTCTTAAATTGAGTCCATCAGTAGGGTACCTGGAATATTTAATGCATTAAGCGATTTTAAATGGTGATCACTCATTTCTTTTTCAGGCTGATTTTTTTTTTTTTTTTAATCATTTACGAATCACCCTTGCAACGAACATGTTTAGATTATTAATCAAATATATAGGTCCCATAGCAAGTTTTTATTGTTTTAAGACAGAGGGCAGTGCAGCCTTGTGCTCAAAAACAGTAAAACGCTGCCATCTTGTGGTTGTTTTAGGTAAAGCATTGCTTTCGCACAGTTGAACTCTGCTGACCGTTCCGGTCATTTTGTCCAAATTTCCATTTTATTTCTGTGAGCAGAAAACGACGCGTTATTGTGTGTTTTGTATTAACATGCCAGCACCCCCCGCGACCCTAGTGAGGATCAAGCGGTTCGGAAAATGGATGGATGGATGGATGCCAATAATAATAATAATAATACATTTTATTTATAAGCGCCTTTCAAGACACCCAAGCAAGCGCATTTCTTTACATTATGTCTGTTAAACTCTGGCTTTTAATTATTAAAATGTTTGATTCCAGTCTGCGTGGCGTGGTATTGACGTTAAATGTACAGTACTGTATTGCACAACAGAATTGCACGTCACCAAGAAAGTGAAATAAACAGACTAATGCCTGAGCGTGGAGGCAGTTTTTTGTGACGGAAGAAAAATGCATCAATCCCAAACATAGTGAGTTCCTACTAAACGTAGACAACTATATATATATATATATATATATATATAGGTACGAATATACAACACCTTTTTATATACCTAATTTTTTTTTCGTTAATTATAAATTTATGACATTTCCATTGTAGTTGCTTTTTCACCAAATTTACCTCCATACTAAAGCTCAATGAATTTGAAGTTAAATGTAAGTGTCAGACGTCGCGGTGGAGATTTGTAACATTCGGACACTTTTTCTTTCGCCTTTGGTACATTTATTTGGAACTTTGCTGAAGGGATACGACCGTTTTGTCGCCCCGTCTTGCACAACTGCTGTTCTCGAACCGGTAACCGGAAGAAGTGGCAGTGACATCACATTCTACAGTAGATGCACTGCCCAGTACATACAACATTGCCCTCTGCTGGACATTTTTTATGAATACTGTACAGTACAATAAATCAGGGCGTGGATTATGATACGACATTCAACAGTAAGCCTATGAAATGTTTTTTTTTCTCTGAGCTGTGTCTTGATATGTGATTGTGATACATATCGCCAACAGAGGGCGCTGTATGTTTAGAGTTGATAGCATATGACAAGGCTTCAGGTAAAGACAGTTGACGGAGATCAACATTCGTGCTGGCAACAATAAAGTTGAGCTCAGGCTCATTTGTTCACTAAATGATGCCTCGTCATATTAAGATGAACAACATATGGTACCAGGAGTGAATACCAAGTCGTGCAGCATTTTTTTTTCAAGATGGAGACGCAAAGGCCACAGGAAGGACTCAAACTTGTCGGTAATGTGGATGCTAACTGGCGGTCATTTAAGCAGCAGGTCGAGCTATACCTAGCTGCTTTGGGATTGGAGGCAAGCTCCCACGCGCAGGAAGATAGCGCTTCTAGTCACTGTCGCTGGTCCTCAAGCCATTGAAGTCTTCAACACTTTTGAAGGCTGGCCGAGAGGGTCACTAACAAAGTATTACCACATCAGGTCAGAGCTCAGTGTTACAAATGGACTATTACTGAGAGACAAAAGGATTGTCATTCCGCACAGTATGAGGACAGACATACTGCAAAGGATACATGAAGGACATTTGTTTGTTTGTTTTGTTTGTTTATTGAGCATATATAGTACACACAATAACAGATTGACAAAAGGCAAGCAAAATTTATGAAAGGAAAATTAAAAAAGTAAGTAAAAGTAAAACACACATCATCACAGTTGTATGCTCAAAGCAGTAGGAAGAAGTAAACAACTTATCTTGTCCTACCCTTATTGTGTAGTAATATGAACTGATAATTTTTCAAAACAAAGAAGAAGAAGAAAAGTCTACATATCATCAAATACTTTTACCATTATGTATACTATACTTTTCTATTTATACACCTTTCGGTTTGTATATATATAATTATTCTTTCTCCTTTTTGTTTCAATTTTCTGATATTCATTGTAATTACTGCATTTCTTGAGTACAATTGATAAGTTGATCAAAAGTCCAAAACAAGAACAAACAGTTGTAATACTATATTTTATAAGTATATCAAATTTATCTTCTTAATTCTGATTCATGTAGTTTTTTTGTACTCATCTTTTGAATTTATTTTTGAACTCCTCCAGCGATTTACTCATTTTCAAGTCCGTTTCAAGCTTATTCCACAGGTTGACACCTATTACTGATACACACCTTTGCTTAATGTTTGTTCTTGTTCTGGATTTTTTGTATTGATTAGTACCCCTTAGATTATAACTGCTCACTCTAATTTCAAAAAGCTTCTGGATATTTTGGCAAAGGAGATTGTTATGTGCTTTATACATTAATTGGGCAATTTTGAAATCAACCGGGTCTTAGAATTTCATTGTATTTAATTTGATGAATAGTGGATTTGTGGGTTCGATATATTTAGACCAATTGATTATTCTGATTGCTTTTTTCTGTAGTTTTAAGACAGGGAGTGTGTTTGTTTTACAGGCGTTCCGCCATATTTCCACACAGTAGGTCATATATGGGATTAATAGTGATTTGATGCATTTTTAATATGTATTTCAAGAGTTAGACATTCCATTAGATTCTCTGTTGTATTTGTCAAGCTCTCATTTTTACTGCATTTTAGTGTTTTATCTACATATATTGCAACTCCCCCTCCTTTTTTGTCTTCCCTGAGTTGCATACATTTCATATCCATCAATTTTTATTTCACTTATTTTTTTCATCATCAAGCCAAGTTTCTGATGTAGCAATTATTGTAAATTTATTAAATGTAGTCAAATATTCTTTGATTTTGGTGAAATTTTTATAAAGACTTCTACTATTTATGTGTATCACTGAAAACGTATTTTTCAGTTCTACATTTGTGTTGAATTGTTCGTCCGTATAATACTCGGAGTTTGTGATGCTGTAATTATGATTGAAGAAATTATTGTCTGGATCCAAGTTGTTCTCTGGGTGGAATATCTTGTGTTCAGCATAATCAAAGATTGTAAAGTCCATGTTTGTGTTGTATGTTTCCTATATCGGTTAAGTCAAAGTTTATGTCTGGAGGTAATCAGCTCTCAGCATGTTGAAGTCGAGCCCATTTAGGAGTCGAGAAATGCAAGAGAAGGGCCAGGGAAGCCGTATACTGGCCAGGCATCAACAAGGAAATTGAAAATAGGATTGCAAAATGTGAAACATGTCAAAAGTATCAGTGCAAGCAAGCAAGGGAACCTATGCTGATTCCAGATCTTCCCACCGCTCCCCGGAAGAAAGTTGGAACAGACTTGTTTCATTACAATGGAAAAGATTATTTGCTGGTAATTGACTACTATTCCAACTATCTCGAAATCGCCTTGCTCACAAGCAGAACTGCAACCAATGTCATAACACATGTGAAATTCTTCTTCACAAGACATGGGATACCAGACATTGTAGTGAGTGACAATAGACCCTGTTATAACTGCAGAGAATGGCAACACTTCGCAATGCAGTATGGCTTTAGTCATGTAACATCTAGTCCCCTGCATGCACAAGCCAATGGTAAAGCAGAAAAAGGTGTGCATATTGTCAAGCAACTTCTTAAAAAGGCAACAGACAGCAGATCGGATCCGTATCTAGCTCTTCTGAGTTACAGGACCGCACCGCTTGAATGTGGCCAATCACCTGCTGAGTTGTTAATGAATCGCAAGCTTCGCACAACTTTGCCCTGCAATTCGGAAACGAGACAGAACAAAGACATTCTAAGCAAGATGAACTATCTAACTATCTAAAAAGTAAACAAAAGCAACATTATGACAAAGCGACCAAGACACTTCCACCACTGGTCAAAGATGATGTTGTTAGAATCCAGGATCAAAAGGTGTGGAACAAGAAAGCTACAGTACTCAAGAAAGTTGGACCAAGGTCATACGAAGTGAGAACGGAGGACGGAAACGTGTTCAGGAGAAATCGTCGAAACCTTCGCAAGACCAAAGAACATTTCCAAGAGAATAATGATGAAATGCCAAATGAGGATGTTGTGTCTATTCCAACTGAATTCAAAATGACTGAACTGAACGAGAATGGTCATGAACCATCGTGAGAGAATGATACCTCAACTTCACCTGTTTTAAGGAGGTCCGAGCATAACATTAAGAAACCTGTCAGGCTTGATTTGTGAAAACGCAAATATTTACATTTTTTTTTGCAGATTGACAGGTGTTTTTTTTTTAAAAAAAAGGAAAAGTTGTTCATAATAAAGAAATTGTTTACGCTAACTAAAAAAAAGAAAGATAAAAATAATATTTGCATGTTTGCATATGTGTGGAACTGTATTTTTTTTGTAAAGATAAGGGGAATGTCTTGACATGTGATTGTAATACATATAGCCAACAGAGGGCGCAGTAGGTTTAGAGTTGATAGCATATGACAAGGCTTCAGGTAAAGACAGTTGACGGAGATCACCATTCGTGCTGGCAACAATAAAGTTGAGCTCAGGCTCATTTGTTCACGAAATGATGCCTCATCATATTAAGATGAACAACACACGTTGTATTTTGGTCCGGGTGGCACGGTATCAACTGTTTGGAACGTCTGCCACGCAGTGCACATGTCATGGGTCCGATTCCGGGCCCATGACACACTTTACTGTTAGGCTTCGTGGAAAAAGAGCACAGGACCCACACCCAGACACAATGAACTCAGAAGGATTTATTTAGCTAGGAGTGGGATAGGTCAAGGTGGCAGGAATCGAATAGCAGAACAAAACGACCAATTCAAGAAGAGCAGGGCGCAGGCGCGTAACGGCTGGGTAGAAGCGAGTGCGGCAGGAAGGAGTCGCTGACGAACTGGCGGCTGTTCAGGCTGGCTTTTATGCTGCAAGTGGCTGATGAGCAGAAGACTCGCAGGTGTGTAAGGGAGGCGGGTGCATCAATTAGCGAGACGCCCAGTCCACACTGAAAAAGGGAACAACAAAAAGGGAGAGGCGACACCGTGGACAAGCAATGCATCCTAACATTTACAAACTCAAAACAAAGCAGTGTTTGTGCTTTTCAGTTTTGCAAACTTTGTGAGCGGCAGTGGTAGTGTTTAGAAATTGTGCCACAACAAGCACTGTTTGAGTTAAAGCATTCAGGGAAAAAAAATGAATTGGTGGTGCCACGGTGTCCCGCCCAAAACGCCAGGTAGCGCTGCGGAACAGATGTACCGTAACTTGAACGGTGCTACTGGGTTTGGGTCACTTTGATCAACTGGGCATCATCGTAGTTGGCTTGTGCGCAGTCACACTTTTCATAGCTCCCCCCCAAAAACCCTTGGCAGTCAGACCAGCCCAGAGAAAATCTTACTCTAAATGGCCCGAGCCGCTCTATGAGTTTAAGTCCCATACATTGATCTGCAATTCTGCATCATGTCCAGCGGTTTGTTGGTGAAAAACGTGGAGTCACTGAGCCTCGATTCGGGCATCGCGGCTCGGTATCCCTGCCGTTCCCTCAGGCGGTCTTCCTTTGATAGGCTGAGTCAGAATCAGCAGGGTCACACCGTCTCCTTCTCCAGCAGAAACGGAAGTTGGGACACGGTGAGCACGCTTCCAGAAGATGCGACGGACTGGGTGGCCAAATGTCCCATCCTACCCGAACTCGAAGAGTATCCATGGACCGAGCAGGAGCTGAGAGAAGTCGTGCACAAGGCAATCGGTTCGGATGATGCGTTCACAGTAGAAGCAGTCCGCCGACTTTCCGTGCTGCTCGGGAGGGCTTTGGTGCGGATCTCCAGAGAAGCACAGCGGCTGAGTGAGCTCCACAAACGATGCACACGGCAGGAGGTGCAGAGCGCCGTGAGACTGGTGCTGAGCTGGACTTTGGCCGACAAGTGCATTTTCTCCGCGGTGAGGGCGGTGTCCCTGCACTGCATGAGCTCCGGGGACACCGTGCGTCAGCTTGGCAAATCCGCGCGGTGCGGTTTGTCCCTCTCGGTCGCTCGCTTCTTCAGATGGATGGTCGAAACGCGTGTGTCGGTGCGCGTACACGACTTCGCCGCTGTCTACCTGACGACATGTGTTGAACGTTTAGCGGAGGAAGTCGCGGGTCGTGCGTTGCAGGCAGCCGGGTTGACCCCCACATTGAGTGAGGAGAGGGCCGGCAGCATCATCTGCTATCCGATCACCGCCGAGATGCTGGAAGCGTCCGTCAACAACGACACGGAGCTGTGGGGGCTGCTGCAGGTCTACGAACATCTCATCTGTGGCAAAAATGCAAATGGTCAGTAACTCTCAATTACACAAACAGAACATTTGTTTATTTTTGATGTCAGTCGAAAAATACCAACTACTGTGTGCTGCGCTGTTTTCAGCTTGTATGTAATCAGTACAACTCAATGGTGACAACTTGCACGATCAAATGAATGATAAAAGTTGTCAATTCATGGACTATCTGACAGTGGCAGGGGCCCTAACAGTCACAGCAACAACCCCACAGTAACAAATACATTGTTGTTATAATCTCCATATCAGAGCATAATATTTGTAAAGGCACGGGCTGTGATACGGTATCTTAGGAACAAGTGGTCATAATACTTTCTGGTTGGTAAGAAACACTAAATGTTTAAGATATTAATTTTGAAAAAAAATGTAGCCTACAGGTCCTCGATATTATTCAGGTCCTCGATCAAGTGTGGTTTCGGAGGATGCGATGCACAACAAAAACAAAATATGTTTCCAAATCAAAATGCCAAGCAAAGGCTGGCAACAGCATTCTTTTGGCATCGATATCTCATAACCGTTTGATGTGAGGTTCTTAGGACTGTGTGAGGTAAAAATCAGTGTTAGAGCCAGAGAACCAAGCAAGTATTTAGACAAGATGATGAAATTAACGGATCTGATCTTTAAAAAGAGGTCACCTAATTCTATCCACAAATTTACTTCACACCATTAATACAAACTATGAATTCTTGAAGAAGTGGATTTTTCACTGTCAGTATTGTTGTATTTATTATGATAACATTGAACTTGAACATCAGGAAGAAAAGCAGATACATTTGCCGATCCATCAACAAGTATACCGCCCTGTAGGGAGGCGCCATGCTTCTCTGTCTCTGGCCCATTGCATGCTGGGATGCAGGCCGAGCTCTGATGAGGCTAATCAGGAAAAGGCGGGTGGAGGAAGGCAGCGAATGCTGTTAGCCCGTGACCCCACAGAGAACACAAAGGGGCTCTGATTCCATCTGAGCCTGCAGGAGGCACGCGGTTCACGGCACTCAATAGTGTCTATTCCACACACCAAACAAACACGCAAGAGCTGCCTGTCACATCCCTTGAATAAAACACACCATACACTTCTCTCTTTTAACAAGTGGTCGATTTGTAGTGCCTGTTCTGATGGAAAAAAAAAGAAATCAGTCGAGAAAATATTTTTTCTCCACTTGAAATTAAGTCCCCAAATTATTTTGTCACTGTCAAATAATAATAATAAATCAACACTAGAAGAAGACTGAAACTTGTTAAAAGCAATGATATTGATAACTATTGATATAATTATTCTCTAAAAATAGAATAACAATTTTAAAATAATAATAAATATGTGGCACGCACTTTATGTGAGGGATTCTAAAAAAGGTGTTTAATTCACTACATTTTGTAGCTATGTTTGTTTCTTTATATGACACATTGAATTTCCTATTTGTCTGTTGGTTGTCAGTCTACTTGAAATTTGCCGTGATTTAAAAATAAATCATGCTTTTGCACACCCTTTGCCCACAATAATGTGCGCACAATAAAAAGAAATGCAGCTAAATTGAACTAAAAATGATCTTAACCGTTTTGCTGTTCAATGAATCCCTGTTGGGTGAACTTGCAAGTCAGTTTTTCTGTCACGGGAATTCCACGATTGCATAGAATTTCCAAATCTTGGATACTATTCATGTATGAATTAGTTTTTGGACACACGTTGCAACAAGTCAGTTTTTTACACATCGACCTGTTATACTCTTGTTGAACTGCAAGGGTATGTTGACCTCTGCCATATCTTATTAAAACAAACTTTTTCGAGGGAGAAAATGTGTTGTCCCATAGCTAAACACAAGAGGTGCTTTATTCTTGGCAGCAGAAAAGGACTGTTGTTCTCTCACAGGCTCCGTTTTCTTTTGGGAGACACACACAAACGTATACTTGATCCAAAGATGCTTTTGAAACATGGCCTCGTTAAGAGTTTTTATTTTTCATTGATTCTAGTTGAGGGAAATGGCTGAATCGCTCTCAAGTCTGAATATAAATCGTGCAGTGTTTGGCACAGTAGACGAGCTGTATGTGTGTGCGCCTGTGTTTTTAGGGGCCACAGGTAGAATCACAGAACAGTGGCTTGTGTTTTGTTCTCCAAAGACTGGTCTCCTGTTGTGTACTCATGAATAGAGGCCCGTTCACAATTTTCGTAAATACAGCAGAGTAATCGAAACCAATTTTCTGACACAATTGTTTCTTGTTCAACTAAATATATTATTACAGTGAAACTCCTCTACAACGAAATCATGTTTGCAGCAAGAAATTTTTCACAACAGGGGGTTTTTCACTGTAGCAAATTTGATCTCAGATGTAAGCAAACTACCAACCAACCCAACACACACACACACACACACACACACACACAAACGTATGTGTACTCTATTTTTATTCCAATAGTGCATAAGTATGAGCACACACTTATTTGACACTTCATATTGTCAGTGTAGAAAGAAAAAAAGGGAAAGAAATTGTGAAATTTATGATCAGCATTCACTTTCACTTACATCAATTTCTTGGATAATGTCTTTTATTTTGCTTGCTCCGTCTTTCATTTTGATCACTTTTACCCTCTCTTCCTCTGCCAAATACTTACGTCGCATCAGAGCTCTTCTTGTCTTAGCTGTTTGACATCTAAAGGTCCCTTTTGCAGCCATTTTAGCAATGCAACGTCCATCCTCGTCTGAATCTAACAATAACAAATACTTCCTGGCATGCAATTAACTT
>NW_017804803.1:35321-52547 GCF_001891065.2 Hippocampus comes
TTTTAGCATGATAAAAAGTAAAGTAAATGTCCGTCGAGCCATAAGCAATTTACTCTGAGCAGCTAATCGGATGCTACGGATCTAGCTTCAGTATCTACACACATAGACAGTGAGGTCTATGTGGCCTCTTGGCCAATCGGAGGCCAGGATGATGCTCGGTAAGCCAATAGCAGAGCAGCTATGAGTATGTTGAGCCCAGGAAACTCGCAGCTGTGACCGAAATAAACATCGTTCACTATGTAAACCAGTGTGGTGGTTGCTGTTGCCTTTTTTCGAACGAAGCAGTAGAGGTCGCTGTTGGATAAGACTTCGTTGTAGTGAATGTCTTCGCGAGGCTGGAGCAGACAAAATGATTTCGTATAACGCAACAGGGGGTTTTTCGTCGTATGGGGGGCAGGAGAATGGGAATTGTGTTAATGCATGAAGATTTTTTCACATAAGGGGGTATTTTCGCCCATGTAGGTTTCGTTCTAGAGGAGTTTCACTGTAGTATTATTTTATTTTTATTAATGTCCTAAAATATCTATTTAGTTTTCTCCCAGGTGAGTTTCCCAGGTCACAGTGATGATTCTGGTCACGCTGATTTTTTAACCACACTTATTCCCAAATACAGACCAGTCAAGAACATCAAAGGTAGGCAAGGAAAATGTTGCTTTACAGAGATGTGGCATTGCATCAACCTTATTTTAAAAAAATCCCTCCACATATACTATACTCAGAAAAAGTTTGGGATATTTGGCTTTCAGGTAAAATTAATGGAAAATGTAAAAAGTTCACACGACAGCGATGTCATATGAAAGTAGAACATTGAAGTAGAAGGATGCACTGGTGATTTCATCATCTCAAACAATTCGTTGAAACAAAAATTAACACCAATGGTGGGTACACCACAACAAAAAATCTCAACGTCTCAATAACTCATCACGTGCCCCATGACAATGTAGCGGTCATCAGCATGGGATGTGGCCAAAGAACGTCCACTTCTACATCTCTGTGTGACTCTTCCAGTCTCTCGTTATCTCTGTTGCAACCTGCTGATGACACTCTATGACATTCTAAGCTCAGTGGCCACTTCCTGTCTGAGAACAAACATCCGTTTGAAGCATCACAACGGCAAGGTTCTGTTGATCCATTGGTAGGCGTCGTCTTGGTCTCATGATGGCAAAATGTGACAAGCATGATGAGGACGACTTTTTAAACACCAGCTCTAACTGAACCAGGACATTTATTGATCGATTCAAGGACGCCGGTTGTGAATTTTGCCGTTAAGCTCCTCGGTAGAGAACAGCCACCTGTGCAAAAAGTACCGAAATATATCAACAGTTGGAAATGTGCATTCAAAAACTTAGAGAAGGTCTCAGTAAGTTCACTTATAAACGTATGAAAGCATTTTGTTCGCCCAAAAGTCAAATATCCCTAACTTTTTTGTGAGTAGTATACATTTTGTAAGTTTCAAGCCAAGTCAGAATTAAACTCAAAATATTGGCCACCTGGCAATCATGGTTAAAATTCTTCATATTTTATATTATATATATCCTTCATTTTTCTGCTTTGCGCAGATTAAAAAATTATTCATCAAAAAGGAATTGCTTCAGAAATTGTCTTCTAGGACAGGAGAATTCCAGACAAAACATTTTAAAACCATTTAAAAAGTCGAATCATGTACTGTACATTTAATCATGCAGAAGACGGTAGCACTGATGTTCCACCGCTGGAGGGACCTGGCTTGAAATGAGTGTCTCATGGTTTTTTTTTTTTTTAATTTCAAGTTTGCACAAGTTCTTCTTCCAAGCTGTTAAGTTTTGTAAATGTCTGTCTGTCTGTGATCAGTTGTGCTTCACAGAGCCGCTTCTATTGTACTCATAGTGGATGCAGAACTTCAACTTGGTCAGCATTGAGGTGGAGAATTGATGTAAATCGGAAAAAATTTGCACTGAATTCTTGTTGTGCTGAATAAGTGTAAAGCTATCCTAAAGTACAGTGTACTGACTCAAAGGAGTTGAAGGGTTGCAGAATATAGAGTGTACACCATATTTCACATACTCTCTTTGTTGATGACGGTTTCAAACTAGCTCGCGAGCTGGGTCAGCGAAGGCTTTTCACAATTGTTCTCACTGATGCTCTTTTCATTGTCAGGACTATCAGGGTCAGCAAATACTTGCTCCAACACAAAGGACAGGGATGTGCGTTGTGCATCCCAACACTCCCACAAACTTTGATTGGCGATGACCTGGAGAATGTCTTTGACGGCTTTAGCCTATCGTGACATGCAGCAAAGCTGACCTGAAACAGAATTTACAAACACAAGAAAGGTTGAGTTTAATACCCAGTGGACCAACAAATATTCATGCATTGAAACTTCTCAAGGCAGACCGATGTCTTTGCGCTGTTACCAAGTCAATCCAGTCCCAAAAGAATACGACCTTCGGAGGCCCTTCATCACAACCCATGACAAGTTTGATCCCAACTATCCCCCCCGGTTCAAATTTACGCAAGGAAAATATTAAAAACCTAATTGAAAACTCTAATAAAACACGCCGTAACTTGTATCGGGCTTACACAGTCCAGGAGGGAGCAACTGCAGCTTCTGTCTGTGTTGCATGGATCCTTGGCAAGAAATTTAAAAAAAACATTCACAAATGCGGAGATGATAAAAGAATGCATACCTGCTGCTGTTGAGGAGGTTTGTATATATTTCGTTTCCCATTTAACTCCACTATGATTGAATTGCATAGTACATCCATGCTGTTAGTAAAAATGACCTTCAGTCATTAATTCATTCAGGTGGTGACGGGCGATAAAGTGAAAGAACAAGTCAATACCCAAGTCAAATATAACAACCCTCACGCCCTTTGAACCCTCTTGCCCAGTGAAAGAAGTGCAGACCTTCACGTTAGTTGCCTCTGTGTGTAGTCTAGGCCTGTCCCCTTTTTGAGAGTTAAAGAGAGTACAATGAGTGTGCCTTGAGCTGCTGTGATATGCCGCTGTTGTGTGTGTGTGTGTGTGTGTGTGTAATGTGACTGATGGAGTTCAGTTCCCATTCAGAGATGGTGGCAATCAGTTCAGGGCATTCTCTGCCTTGTGTTCTAAATCAATGCGCTCAACGCCCCGCCCCCTCCCAAAAAACAGTGTTTAGAAAATGGATGGATATTTACAAAACTTTTTTTTTCTCTTTAATAGCTCACGCAATCAATTTTGCCCGCAAAGCCAAAAATGTAATGCAGAGATACAAAGTACTCAAGAGTGACTTCTTGGTAACTTGTTTTGACTGTATGAGTTTGTGCATGTGTTTAGGTGAGATGTCATTGCCAGCTCATGTCAAGCCTTCCAAAATCGTTCCTGAGGTATCGCTGGAGAGCCAGGAAGACACATATATTCAGATGGAGCTGCGGATGTTGGAACACGCCCTGCTTGTCACCTGTGTGGGCAGCATTGCAGAACTCAGTAAGTGTGCGTGTGTGCTGGGGGGTTGGGGTGGGGTTCTGTGCTTGTGCCGCTATCATTACAGTTAGTTTCTGTGTTTCGTGTATGTTTATTTAAACTGTGACCAGTGGTAGCCTCATGATCTTTAACCTGCCAACACCCACACAATTCATAACAGTATAGGGCTTGTGGCCAGAATGAAACAAGGGCACCTTCACACCATGCAGGCCACAGCATTTCATTATCTCATTTCAGGGTTTTTTTTGTTCGTCCTACCCATTTCGATGCCTTTGCAATTCAAAGTTGTTTATTTGGCTTGTTATATTGTCAATGGCTTACCATTACAACATTGTTTTGCCTCACTTCTGTTGTAAATTATTTGTAAAATTGGACTTCAGCCATCAAGTAAGATAAGAAAACCATTATTTGTCTCACAATGGAGAAATTCCGGATTTACAGCAGCAATATTATGAATGAATGAGTAGAAGAACAAAAAGTATATAAATAATATAAACTACAAAAATATAGATACAGTATAAGCATATTAAAAATGGGTGAGTGGGGGTGAGTCCAAGTTTTCAGGTCTGGAACGAGCAGCGATACCTCTCCTTGCAGCGCGGGCGTATCAGTCTCTGGCTGAAGGAGCTGCCCAGTGCTGTCAGGGTGGGCTGGAGCGGATGGGAGGGTCTGTCCACACCTGTTAGCTTAGCTAGCATCCTCCTGTTGCCCACCTCCTCCAGAGTGTCCAGGGAGCAGCCCAGGACAGAGCTGGCCCTGTACTCCCGATCATCTCCGCCCGAAATGTGGCCGACGATCGCGGAGTCGTCAGAGAACTTTGTTCGTGTTTGTGTGCCCTGCGATTGGCTGGCAACCAGTCCAGGGTGTCCCCTGCCTACTGCCCGAAGACAGCTGGGATAGGCTCCAGCACCCCCCGCGACCCTTGTGAGGATAAAGCGGATCGGAAAATGGACGGATGAATGGCTATCCAATGGACTTTTCCATCAAATAATTGAGGAATCAAAAGGATTTGCACCGGCACCCTCACTCAGTGACAGTGTGGTATTGTGTGCCTTTCTACTGACCGGTGACCAGTTCGCAAAAGTCAGCTTGGTTACGCCGAGCAGGATAGCAGGATAAGCTGTGTTGAAAATGGGTGGATCGATGAATGGAAGTTTATTGACACTGGAAATAACTGTGTGAACAGCTGACTTTTCTCCAATTATTCCTAAAACATGTCATGCTTTTGTTCAGGTGATCTGGTGTCTCGAGCGATGCACCACATGCAGCGTCTACGAAGTTCAACTTCTTCCATTAGTCCTCCTCGCTCAGCCAATCAACTCTCAGTGTGCTGGGCCACTGATTCCCTTCGCACACTCTACTACTTCCTGTCCAGCCAGCAGATGGAATCACTGGAAAATCCAAATGTCGAACTTCCATTGAGGATGTTGAGAAGAGAGAGGTGTGTTATTTTGTACGTTATAATATAACGTTATATGTATTGTACGCACATAATAGTCCAGAAGTACATCAGGTACTATGGCACAGTCCGGCTGTGATCCATGGCGGCCAATTTTTCAACTCTGTGACAACGCCTGCAAAAAGACATCTGTTAAATTGATTATGATTTTTAGTTATCATACATTTGCATATTATTAATGATGAATTGATTATGCTTGCAATGAAGAACGATTATGCCTGCAATGAAAAATTGATTATGCCTGCAATGAAGAACGCTTATGCTTTTAATAAAGATAGAATTATGCTTTTCATAAAGATATGCTCACATGTATAATAAAGAATGCTAAGTGCACTCTGTGACAGTTGAGCGACACAACCACCTTTCCGAGAAAGTGGTTGGGAAGAGATAAGGTAATAAGACAAAACAAGAACAAGGTCGGACGTGGATGGAGCTGTCAACAACAGCTGCAACCAACTTGGTGTTTTTGTAATGATTACACACTGACACGTATGTACCTAATTTTCACTCACATACACACACACACACATAGTCATACACATTCAGTGCGTCTTCAACAACTCCTACCCTTTAGGTTGGACACAACCATGTATTAGATTTCCAATGAGAAATAAATGAGAGGGCGAGCAGGGGTTCAGGTATCCACAATCAAATTTAAGTTGTTACATGGACAATCTTACTGCACCAACCTGTTCTGGACTGCATGGTGGCATGGTCCAAAATTAACTTTAGGCCAAAGTAATCCAGTTGTATCATTATTAGGGACTAATAGGTGCAAAATGCAGCAAAACGTTGTGGGAAAGTGGAATGATGATGACCTTAATAACATGAGTAGAAAGGAAGATCAAGAACGAGTACTTATCTGTGAAGTTGGTTGGGAATCAAGATTGCACCAACTTCCTCTGTCATCTATAGTGAAGGAAGTTAAGATATCTAAGTTCTGAGCTGAAATGACCGTGACTCCCAGGAGGAAAAATAGGCCCTGGAGAAGGAAGGAACAAATTAGCATCCAAGGGAGATTGGTTTAAATGTGATAAAATCGGATGGATGAGACACAATGGAGGGGGGACGAATGGGCAAATGGGACTTGCTGAGGTTGCAAGGGCAAATTTGTCAACCATGAAAAAAATTGTCCAGAAGACAAGATCAAAACATCAATATTGACTTTTTTTTCCCATTAAATTCTAACATCTTCCAGGCCATTTTTGCTGCGTCCACCTCTCATTGAGTGGATTCGTGTGGCTCTGGTGCATGCTGAACATCGTTGCAGCCCGATAGTGGATAGCGATGATGTCAGACAGACAGCCCGGCAGCTTCTACCTGGATTGGACTGTGAACCAAGACAGCTTAAGTAAGACATACGCATTTATAAATTACACTCTCCCACCATGATCATTTTGCATGCGACAAAGGCTGACCTTCCCAGAGATTACATTGCCTGTGAAGGAAACAACAAGAACAAAATAACAAACAATTTTGAAAAAATATTTGGCACCAGCAACATAGATGCTGTCTCATATATGGAAAAGCAATTACCCAGGATCAACTGCATATTTCTTGTTCCAGTTTCATGGACAGGTGTCAAAATGTCTGCATATACGTACATCATGGTGTTCTCTGTATCAGAAGTAGCTGACCTCCAACGTTTTGCTTTTATAATCAAAACACTGTCAAATATATCAATTCCAACTTTGACTAAACTCTGTATTTGTTTGTTTGTTCCGTGCAGGTTGGAGTATTGTTTACAGTCATTTAAGTGTCTAGGTGCAGAAGCGGCTTCCATGAAGTTCCAGATGGATCTAGGCTTTAAAATGCTGTCGTGTGGCAGAGCAGATCTAATCCACACAGCCACACAGCTTCTGGGAGCTCAGGGAGTTGATACCATGGATGATCAGGTGGGGAGAGTTTGCGCTAAGACCTTGGAAAGAAATTGAGCTGTGCGCCACAGGTATCGAGAGGCAGTGAGTTGAAGATCATATGAAAACCCACAATGGTCCCAGAAATTACTTGAAATTGATAAAATTGGTATTGGTCAAAATGTACATTCACAAGAAGCAACAATGAGCCCACAATAGCCACATAAGCCGTGCGTTTATAGACACAGACACAGACACAGAAAAAGCAGGGCAAGGCAGAGTTATTTACATTGTATGGTGCATTTCATTGACAATGCTTCACATACTTAAAAAACAACATTTAAGGGCAAAATATTTGAAGAGACGTTTAAAAAAAGGGAAACATGAAAGACATGCAAACGCAAACTAGACAAATAAAAGGTTGTTTATTAAAATTACTAAAAGAAAGTATAGTGTGAGAATATGATGATGGAAAATTTGATTGTAGAAATGCTCTAAAAGACTGCTCTTAAAATTGCTGGTTCAAAAATAACCCAAACTGGGTTATTTGGGTAACCCTACACATTCCTAATCCACTGACACAGCCAGTGGTTGTTATGAATCAATTGGTCTGGATTAAATGTGATTTTGCTGTTGGGGTAATATGACCCCCCACAGCCCCCCCCCCCAAAAAAAATTAAGAAAAACACATTTTCTGGCCCCCGTTGTGATACAGCATCTCAATTGAAGTATTGCCACTTGGGGATATTTAATAGACATAGCTGCGTATCAACTGCATAGCCACGATAGCTAACATTAGCATTCTGAAGATATTCACCAATGGCTAACATATGCAGGCTGAACAAAAAATGGTCCTAGGGCTGACCCTTGAGGCACACCAGATATCATGGCCATGTAATCAGATTTAAAACTTCCAAATGTCACAGTGACTCTGTCCTTCAAAGTAAGACCTGAACTGTTTTAGGGCACTTCCATTTAGTTCTACTCAATTTTCCAACCTGTCCAACAGCATCATCTTCTGTATCAAACGCTGCTACGCCTTTCCTGCCTCAGTCTTTTAGATCTTCTAGTACATCGGTGTCAAACTCAGGTCATGGAGGGCCGCTGTCCTGCATGTTTTCCAAGTCTCCCTGTTGCAACACACCTGATTCAAATGAACAGGTTCAATGTCAGGCTTCCGCAGAGCTTGCTGATGATCTGATCATTTGAATCAGGTGTTTTGCAACAGGGAGACTTGGAAAACATGCAGGACAGCGGGCCTCCAGGACTTGAGTTTCTTTTCCCTGTTCCAGTACTTTAAGAAGAGCTCTCTTGAGTGGGATGAGGCCTGAAAACTGATTTCTATTTTTCAAAAACATCATTTAAGTTCTAGAAATTGTTGTGTTGATTTAAAAAACACTTTCTGAACAATCTTGGTTAAGAGGGGGGTGTTTCAGATTGGGCTTTCATTTGCTAACAGCTAGGCATCCAACAATGATGGCAGCTACTTTCACGAGTTTAGGAATCTAAGGAACACTGCACAGCTGAGGGTGTCATCACTCTATCCAAGGTGGAGTAAAATCTCAAGGCAATAAGTGGCTCAGATCCTGTCTTCGGGTAGTAGGTGGGGTACCTACTCTCAACTGGTTGCCAGCCATTCACAGGGCACACATAGACCAACAACTATTCGCACTCACAATCACACCTAGAGACAATTTAGAGTATTGCAGTAACCTGCCAAGTTTTTGGCACGTGGGAGGAAACCGGAGTACCCAGAGACAACCCACGCAGGCAGATCATGCAAACTCCACACAGAAAGGCCGGAATTGAATCCTGCACCTCTGCACTGTGAGGCGGACGTGCTAAACAGTCGACCACCGTGCCACCCAGATAAATAGATAGATAAATTATAGAGGAACAATTTACCTTGACGCACGACACACTGGGTTGCGCCTTGTGCGCAGTCTGAATGATGGACACAGAGTCGGAGCGCTTTTGCTGTCAAGACTAAGAAGCCATCCTAATTGTTTAGCGAACCTAAAGCGGCTGGCTCGTTTAACACCGGAATAGTGTGCTTGGCTGATTGAGTACACTCGAGACACATCTGTGTCGAACTGCGTTTAAGAGGATAGCGTTCATTTTGAAAGGACAAACAGCAGGCAAATAATAATAAGAAGAAGAAGAAGAATCTGGACTCTGGAGAGAAAGTCCTTGATTAACAGAAACTGAAATAAAATAAGTTCCGTTAATGTCTGGAGGAGTGGCCTTTAAGGTTAATAGTATATTCATATAGTATTATGTCAGATATTTATACATCAATCATGTTATTTGTTTGTTTTCACAATAGAGTCCTGAGTTTTAATTTTTTGACTTTTGACAGATGCACAATTAATGTTCTCAAAATGACATTATAGTTAGATCTTAAAAAAAAAAAAAAAAATCAATTTCGCTGTGTTCCTTCACAAAAAAAAAATACAATTTGCTGATATACACATTGTGAATCTAAGAAATAAAAATTGTTCATTTGTTATATTGTCATTTATTGTTTTCTAAAACCCATGATTCAGGTCCTTGGGATTTACTTGCAAAAAAAAAAATCAATTTAGCTGTGTTCCTTCACAAAAAAAAAAATACAATTTGCTGATATACACATTGTGAATCTAAGAAATAAAAATTGTTCATTTGTTATATTGTCATTTATTGTTTTCTAAAACCCATGATTCAGGTCCTTGGGATTTACTTGCAAAAAAAATGCTCCCTAAAATTAGAAAGTTGCTCCTCAAATGAAGTTATTGCTTACAAAAACTTCTCCTCAAAGAAAATAAAATGCCATCATACAATATAATACATCTTTACTTATACAGCGCTTCCACAACAGCTGCAGCTCTAACATAGGTAATAAGTCAAGACATTTTTTTTTCGTTTTTATTATGAAAAGTATCACTGTCAAATCAAAATTGAGAATACGGTCTCCCTAGAAATGCATGGCTGGAGATCATCACAGTATATCACACTGGGCACTTAAAATATGAGTGTGTGTGTTTGTTTGTGTTTGTAGGGAATGACTCCTTTGATGTACGCTGCGTCTGGAGGAGACGAGGCTCTGGTGCAGATGCTCATAAATGCTGGGGCTAACTTGGATTTGCAGGTAGAAAAAGTGACTATTGGTGCTCCTACACATTCTTCCTGCACCCGTGGAGTAATGTCTGAACACTCTGCAATGTTGCTGTTGTACAGGTCCCCAGCTGCTCTGTCAGAAACCCATCTGTCCACCCCAGCAGTCGACACTGGGTAGCTCTAACTTTTGCTGTGCTGCACAGTCACCTGTCTGTCACTCAGGTTAGATTTTTTTTTTTATTCTGGATTAAAATGGGTTATCTATTCTATTTACCCACTTATTTTCTTGAGCTACCAAGGCCTTGCCAAAAGGTCAGATGATATGTCGTTGGCATGTTGTATAGTAGGCATCAAGGTTTAACGAGTGCCTAGCAGGTTTGCCACAGTGAGCTTCCTGGTTCAAATCTTGGCTGAGGCCGGCCTGTGACCAGTTTGCGTGCTCTCCCTCATACTTGTGGCGGTTTTCAAGGGGTACGCTCGCTTCCTCTCACATTCTTAAAACATGCATTTAATTTCACTGAAGACTCTAAATTGTCTGTATGTACTCTGTGACTGATTTGCCACTAGTCCAGGGTGTATGCTGCCCTTTGCCCACTACAGTCGATTTTGATAAACTTAAACTATGATGATTCCCCCTCAATCTGCAGGACAATTACTTCAGTATTGATTACAAATATCTATGTCACTCACTTTTAGTGACAAACAGAACAATTAACCCTTTGAGGGACAGCGGTTACTACAGTGGACAGTTTACCATGTTATCAGGTTACAGTGGACATGAAAGGGTTAAATACAATATAAATACAGTCGATCGCAGAAGGTGTATTTACCCCGTGTATCCACCTGTTGTGATTCAAATAACAGAATGAGTTTTGTCTTCCTGCTTTATGTTCAAATAAACAGGCCTCGGTTTGATACTTTACTGTGAGTAAAGTGAAAGGAATTCATCATTGTTTCAGGATTCGTACACTGCAAATGCATCTATGTTAATTTAATACCTTGGGGTTTTAATTTTGCCACCATCAATCAAGTGTCTCGATGCATCCACACTACCCTCTGTCAGAGTAACATTTACAAATGTGTGAAACGTTCAACACGCATCGGAATGTCGTGTTGACAGTGATGTCATAATGACACTATAGACTAGAGTGTTTCGATTCATACGCAGTGTTCATGCCAACACTATTCAACATGGGGAAAAAACACACTAGGTAGGCCTCACTACCGAAAATAAAACACATTACTAGATTTCAGTTGAAAACATTCAACGTTAGTTTTCGACCTTGCCACTTACATGCAGTGATCGCTCCAGATTCTCGGAACATTTCAATGATATTTTGGACCGTCGATGATGGAATCCCTAAATTCCTTGCAATTGTATGTTCAGAAACATTGTCTTTGAACTGTTCTATTTTCTCACATACTGTAGGTGTTCACAAATAGGTGAACTTCACCCCATCATTGCTTCTGAATGACTGAGCAATTCAGGAAATCTCCTTTCATCATGGTACCCATCTGTTCCCAGTCAGCCTGTTTACCTGTGGGATGTTCAGTGCCAAATGAGCATTCCTCAACTTCGTCTTTTTGCCAGCTGTCGCAGCTTTTTAAACTAGAGCCATAAAATTGAATATTAATCATTATTTGCTAAAAACAATAAAGTTTATCAGTCTAAACATTCAATATCGTCAATAGTGTATTCAATTAGATATCGGTTGAACAGGATTTGCAAATCAATGTACATTCTTTATAGTGTATTCAATTAAATATCGGTTGAACAGGATTTGCAAATCAATGTACATTATTCTGTTTTGATTTATGTTTAACACAAGGTCCCAACTTCATTGGAATTGGTTTGTACTTGGCGATGCTACTGCAGTGGAAAAGGACATAGCCGATCCACCACATCAATGCGAGCCTGACAATGAGCGAACGAGCGTGTCTGCATAAACAGAAACATCAATAATGTAAAGGAGATTCTGTTCCTGTTGTCCCCGTGGTAGCTATTGCTGGAGGCCGGAGCCGATGTGGAGGGTGCAGTCCTGTTGGATGGGAGGGAGAACTCTGCTGAGACGCCGCTGCAGCTTGCTGCTGCTGCAGGTACTGAAATTAACGTAACCCTCGCCAGTGCAGAGGTTCAGGGTTCAATTCCGACTCCAGCCTTCCTGAGTGGAGTTTGCATCTTCTACCCATACCTGTACGGGTTTTCTCCAGGTACTCTGGTTTCCTCCCATATTCCAAAAACATGCATGGCAGGCTGATTGAACACTCTAATCAGGGGTGTCAAACTCATTTCACATGGTGGGCCACATACGGCCTCGGTAGATGTCAAGTGGGCCGGACCATTAAAATGATACCATACTTTGCTATAAATAACCAAAACAATATGTCTTTCCTTTGTTTTGGTATAAAGAAGCACAAGAACATTAGGAAAATGTTGAAATTTAATGAACATATCTTTTACAAAACATTTCATGAAGCACCTTACATTTCCTTCGACAAATGTGCAATTTACTTTTATCATTCACATATATGCATTGCAACTGATCCCACTGATTGTACAAACTTTAACAAGTAATTGGTATTGAAAAATATAGTAATGCACTTTAAGATTAAACGAGATTTATAAAGAAAGGAAGTTTTAAACCATTTACACGTGCATATAAAATCTAAATGTAATCCCTGCCTACACCTTACAAACTAAGGAGAGTGCTATTAAATGTGTAAATGTGAGAATGCTATTGATAGCGTCTGCTGTCATGGGTCTGTCTCAGTGATGGACTGAGGCTGCTGTTGTCTTCTTCTCTGATCAAAACAGTGTCCACTTGCGGATACTCAATGAATTGCACCTTATTAAAAATATTAATTCTGTGTCTTTAATGCATTTTTTTCACTTTTAAATTATCCTGCGGGCCTGATTGAACCTCCTTGCGGGCCGGTTCCGGCCCGCGGGCCGTATGATTGACACCCCTGCTTTACATAATCATCTCGTGGGCCGGATTAAACTCCTTTGCGGGCCGGATCCAGCCTGCGGGCCGTATATTTGACACCACCGCTCTAAATTGTCCATAGGTCTGAGTGTGAGAGAGAATGATCTGTTCGTTTGTGTGTGCCCTGCGACTGGCTGACCACCGGTTTAGGGTGTCCACCGCCTACCACCCGAAGACAGCTGGGATATGCTCCAGCACTCCCCGCGACCCTTGTGAGGATAAACGGATCAGAAAATGGATGGTTGGATGATGGATGGATGGATAGATAGTTAGCGACAACCAGACACTTTATTCATCCATAAGGGAAATATGTGTGGTTGCTCCATTAATGATTACGTTGTTATAAATTAGGGGAAAAAAAGAGGTTTATATTAGACATATACAGGTATGTGCCAATTTGAAATAATGTCCTATTTCTTGAATCAAGGGATAGAAATTAAAACGTGATTTAAAAAAAAATCTCATTCATCTACTTTGTACTAAATAACTGACAGATTACGGTATATTAAAATAATCCTTAGTTCAAGACCGATGATACGATTATATGATTATTTTAATAATTTTGTAGATGAATCTGATTGAAAAAAAACATGTTTTAATTTCCTTCCCTTTATGCATAAAACAGGTCATTATTTAAAATTGACAGCATAGAAAATGCACCAACAAAATGATCATATTTTAGTCCATAACATGTCAGAAAATGGGCAAAAATGTCAACCACTGTTTTCCAAAGTAAAAGTTAAGATTTGATTTAGATTTAATGCAAGTCTGTTTTTATGACGGACTGTAGAACCTGGAGAGTAAGTTACTGTTGAGAAGCTGAAATTCTGCTAATCGATTAGTTGTCAGCTAATCGATTAATCATTTTTGGACAGTATATGTACTGGCTGGCGAATACAGCATAATGTATGAGAGGATAAAATCTTTAATATTCACAACACGTTTAATGTCTCGGTATGAATTGCTTAGTTTTGGCCTGGTACCAAAAATAGATTTTTCGATATTGCTATTCTAGGTCACTATGAGATGGTGAGTTTATTGCTCAACCATGGAGCAGATCCTTTGCTCAGAATGCATCATGGGAGCTCTTTACCATCACCTCTGTATGAGGAGATGAACTGCTTCAGCTATGCGGCTGCACACGGACACCGGTGAGACATTGACCTTTTTTTTTGGCCTTGTAATAATATGGACATGCCTACTATTTAAATTTTACCCCCACATAGTTTCCAACGTTTCCATATCACACCTGATGTCCATGATACATCGGTGATCAGATCAACTTTCTGCTTTTGTCTAGAAACGTTTTGAGAAGACTGCTGCTCCAACCACAGCAGAGGAAGGAGGACATCCTTTCTCTGGAGGAGATCCTCGCTGAAGGAGTAGAGGAGACACCCATTCCAATGGGGTTTCCTGTTCCCGACTGCTCAAAAGCCATCCCGAAACTATGTAAGGCCAGGATGAAAGCCCTTCAGCAAGCAGCATACTACAGTGCAGAGCATGGTTACCTGGACATTACCATGGAGCTACGAGAAATGGGTGAGCACATGAAGAGAACCTCGGTATGCTCGAGCCCCGAAAGCTTCTTTTGCATTTGTTTCACATAAATTTACTTTCACTCATTTGTCCTGTGTATTAGTACACCCCAGGACGATGATCTCGAAAATTGATTTTCATTCCACAAGTATCACAAGAACCGTGAGGTGCCTACTCAGTCCTCAGGAAAATGCAGCAGAATAACAACACTCTGTGGTTTGGTCAATCATTTGCACACATACCAGGACCATAATAAGTAGTAGCACATAATAAAAGTAAAGGAACCAGCAATATCCATCCATTCATCTATTTTCTGAACCGCTTCATCCTCACGAGGGTCTCGGGGCGTGCTAGAGTCTATCCCAGCCGTCTTCGGGCAGTAGGCGGAGGGCACCCTGAAACCGGACGCCAGCCAATCGGAGTAAAATCATAAACGATGTATGTGGCATATTTTGTCCAGGTGTGCCCTGGAGGCTTCACATCTGGCTGGAGTCCCTCCGCAGAGCTCAGCAACTGTCCCGGGATGAAGTCATCATTTCTCTCCTAACAGAATTCCGCTCCATAAGAAGCGAGGACTACACCCCCGAACTGGTGTCAAAGGGCATTCCGCTCATGTTCAACATGCTTGAAAACAGTAAGGTACATGCTTCTTATTTATTATTATTATCTCCATTATTAAACATTGTTCATAAATTCAACTTGACTGTGTGAATTCCATCTCCAGGACTATGTTATAACCAAAAGGCTGGCGTCTGTTATTTCTCATTGCTACGGCTTTTCCGCTGTTCCTGCCATCCCACCGATTGACGTCACACAGTCAACACAACTTGGTACTCTCCCACTGCAAAATTATTATCAGAATTTACCTAAGGGTTAAATGTTGCCCCTGTCCACAGATCTTCATTTCCTGAATAACCGTGAAATGTCTGATGTAACGTTCATGGTGAATGGACGCCCATTCTTTGCTCACCGGGTGTTGTTGATGTCGGTTTCGGAACGGTATGATTCCTTTGTTTGTTTGTGTTTTTTAATCGACTACACAATGTCATTTTGTGACTTAACCCTTGTCAGTTAATATTGTATGAAATGCCTCTAATCATTTTTCAACAAAATTTTGACGCTGTAAAGTAAGTACTGGTTATGTAATACATACATGTGACAACAATTTCTTTTACTCTTCATCCTATTCTTATGTTTGTGGTCAGGGTTGTAAAATATTGTGCAAAATGATAACCTGTAACGTGATTTTGAATTTTGAATTGAAGCATTGTACACAAGTTTGGAAGTTCCTGTTTCTTTCAGATTATTTTTCCTGGGTGCCATCATTTTCTAGAATATAATGGGAATGTAGAAACTCCATATATTGATTTAGAAATGTGGACATTTTCTTGAATCTACATTGAATGATCATTTATGGTTTCAGAAAACTAACGAATGACTTTTGTCAAGACAGGTTCCGACAAATTCTGAGCAACTCCCTTGACAACGTCATCCACATCAGTCACATGACCTACAGCATTTTTCAGGTAGATTGTCATTCGCTTATGTTTTTAGTCATTGATAGTTATTGACTGACTGTACTTGACTAGCCACATTACCTGCTGCCACGTTGTGTGTATCTCCACAGACAATGATGAGATCTCTCTATTGTGGCGGGACCGAGGGGCTGACTGTCTCACTTTCTGAAGCCAGGAAGGTAAAGTAGCTGAGCGTTTTACTTGCTGTAGTGTTGCAAGTCCTCACAACGGCTATGCAAATTTGTTTTCCAAAGCTAGAAATAAACGAGCAAAAAGAACAGTTTTGCTGTAATCTGGAAACAAATCTCCCATCATATTTCATTTTTGTTAAAACCACACCTTGATCAAAACTGCATCTTTACCTTTCTGTCAAATACAATACATACACATATCTTAATTTTTAAACGACATTTGTTACCTCAGTGTGCAGGAGGTAACCTGGAGTTCTGTATAATCTCACCCTTTGAATTTAGTGCAGATTGGGATGGTAGATTCAGGAATGAGAAAATTCAAATCTACTAAAGATCCATCCATCCATTTTTTGATCCACTTTATCGTCACAAGGGTCGCGGGGTGTGTGACCTGAACCGGTTGCCAGCCAATTGCAGGGCACACATAGACGAACAACCATTTGCACTCACAGTCACACTTAGGGACAATTTAGAGCAGGGGTGTCAAAGTCAAATGGACGGAGGGCCAGATAAAAAATTTTGCTGCAAGCCGAGGGCCGGACTGATCGAATGTTCATTGAAAATTTTAAAAATGACCACATATTGTTTATTGAACCAAATTTAATTGACTGAAAACCTAACAAATACATTCCAATATGGTCAGATAAATAAAGCAACATTTTTTATGGCTATGTCAGTAAACTTTAATTTTCAACAGGCACAAAAAAATTTCCTTTGTATAAAAATACCCATAACATGAATGAAAGAAGCCGATATTATTCAAGGCACGTATTTTCTCTTTTAGCAAAAGTAGGCTAAATTTACTTAAAAGAAAAACAAATAATAGTGCAGTAATTTTCGATCATTTACTCGAAACAAATATTTTTAAAACATAATTGGATTGAAATACAATAAAATAAAGTGCAAAAATGTACAAACCAAAAACAACACTTTCTTCAAGAAGTAACAAGCAGCGAAAGCAAATATTATACTTTAATTTTTAAACATGAATTGAGTAAAAACTCAAAAATATGTGATTGCACAGTATATTATAAGTAATATTCACTTCTTTGAGGCTGAGGCTGATACTCGGTGGTGTCTTAACTTTTCTACAAGTTCATCAATATTTGGGGTCAGGCTCTGAGCTGAGCAAATCCTCAAAAT
>NW_017804803.1:53120-97226 GCF_001891065.2 Hippocampus comes
TTTAGAGTGTTCATGAACTTCCCATGAATGTTTTGGGAATGTGGGAGGAAACCAGAGTACCCGGAGAAAACCCACACAGGCACCGGGAGAACATGCAAACTCCACACAGGGAGGCCAGAACTGGAATTAAACCCGGCACCTCCGCACTGTGAGGTCGACGCGCTAACCAGTCGATGACCGCCCCACCTTGACCTCGACTTCTTTTGATTGTTTGACAATTTTTAATGACTTCTCAGTACACATTACCCCAACCCCACAGAGCTAAAAGGTCAAATTTTGTATCACAAAAAAGTGTATTAAAAAAAAAAACAAAACTTTTTTTTCATTGTCTAATGCAGTTGTACAATTACATCTATTAAATTTGTTACAAACCCAACCCCGTCATCTTTCCCTCGAACCAACTTTAGTGTTTCTACATCATCGACTTTGAGCGACTGCTTCCAATGTGTAGATGTAATGGACAGGTGTCCTTATGGGGCCCTTTTCACCAAACTAGACATTAAGTAGATCGATGACTGATAAAGCTAACAAAGTTGATAAAGCTCCTCTTCGTGTTTTCATTCCTTGAATATGCCAGCGGAAACAAAGCATTGTGTGTAAAATGACATCAGAAGTAAGGGTCCTTAGCGAGAGCTATCAACTGAACACGTGCGATCACAGATCAGTGAGCGCCATGCGAGAGTAATACACAAGGCGCTGTGCTTAGTTCTATACTAGTATCGGTATTCGGCAAATGGCATCAGGGCGTTATTTCTTAGTACTCTCAGGTACCGATGCCAGCGTTTGCATGCCATATCAAGGTCCCTTCTGAGAGTAATAGCGATGCAACACCAACAATGAATCAATGTTTTTGACACTTACTGTTAATATTATGTTAACATACTGTTTTTATTTTATTTTGCAGCTGTTGCCTGCTGCCAGGTTCTTCCAGCTTACAGGTCTGCAGAGATACTGTGAGATAAAGGTGTCACAAAGCCTGACTCTGGATAATGCTGTTGACATCTACCACACCAGCAAGGTATCTTCTCAACCCTATCGAGCCTACCAATTTGGCCAAAGTGTTTTCAAAAGAATATCTCTCATTGAGTGGTTCATTCTTCATAGAAGCTTACCCGTTGGTTGGATCGCAGGGGCAACGGCTTTAGCTGGGGAGGCCAGACCAGGTTTGGAGTCAAGTCCACCTTTATTGAGTTAAAATCAAATTCGAGTCACAGAGGTCCGAGTGAGTACAAATCAAGTCAGAGTCTAAAAAGGTCCGTGTCCAAGTCCAGATGAGATCAGGAGTAAACAATAAGAAAAATGCAAATTCCACGGCCAGAAAAAGGGCGGCACGATGGTCGACTGGTCAGCACGCTGGCCTCACAGTGCAGAAGTGCAGGGTCCGATTCCAGGTCACGGACTTCCCGTGTGGTGTTTGCAAGTTCTCCTCGTGCCTGTGTGGGTTTTCTTCCACTTTCCAAAAACATGCATGGCAGGCTGACCGGGCACTCCAAATTGTCCCTAGGTGTGAGTGTGAGCGCGGGTGGCTGTCGTCTCTGTGTGCCCTGCGATTGGCTGTCAACCAGTTCAGGGTGTCCCCTGCTTACTGCCCAAAGACAGCGGGGAAAGACTCCAGCATGCCCCGCAACCCTCGTGAAGATAAGAAAATTAGAAAATGGATGGATGGATGGCCAAAAAAAAACTGAAAATTTTCATTTTGCTCAACACTCTTAGAAGGCATGAAATCAGTGCTTGGAAAGTTCAATTTAAACATTTCTTCACGAACCTGGTCATTTCTTGGTTAAAAAAAAACAGAACTAGGCTCATCGTTGTAGGCTCGAACTAGGCTCATCAAAACGAACTTCAATAATCTCCGAATCTTTCCTCTCTTCTGTGACACTCATTGTTGTGGATTTAACGTGACACATCAATCATTTCACTCTACAATCTCATGAGGAAAAACTGTCTTGCTTGTTACTTGAATGCTCTTTTTTAAATGAGAAATTAAGGACTGTAGTTTTTCAACATTAGAGCACAATACATTGACTCATGAAGGTTGTTGTTAAGTAACAAATACAAAACGAACTTCAATAATCTCCGACTCTTTCCTCTCTTCTGTGAAACTCATTGTTGTGGATTTAACGTGACACATCAATCACAGGCTTGTAGCTGTTGAATTTCCAGAGGTCCGCCGTGTTCACAAGAGCTTTTGATGCATGGTGATCTCATCCAAAGACCTTGATGGCCATAGTTAGTGGTTTTTTTTTTCTTTTATATTAACTTTCCCTGCTTAATGATCAAACCAGAGTTGGTCAAGATTTTTCTGCGCCCATGCACATTAAAAAAAAAAAAATTAGATGACAACAATTGCCATTGCTAATGCAGCTTGTTAGGATTCCTGTTGATGACATTTCTCATGAAAGGTACTCAGAGTTATGATGCAAGCACAAATACAATCTATAGTAGGAAATGACCTATCACACACTAAACCCCCTCCCGTCTTCAGGCTACCCAGACGCATGCTGAGACCCCCGCAAGTTTGTCTAATGTCTTTCAGGAAGTAACACACAAGGACCTTAGAAATGACACACAAGGACCTTACTATTTGTTGGTAACCAAATAGTGACTACCAAATGTGGCAACCACCACCCCCAACACACACACACACACCTCCAAGCCATCATTATGCTTAACATACTGCGGGAGGCTCTGTACTACTCAGGTTTCCAAATACGGTGTTTATCACCCCGACATATGAAAGCTCATTGACCATTTGTTTTGTCGGGTTTTCTCCTGGAAGACTAATGAAATGTGGCACTCTTGAGAAGAATAATGAACTGTCGTTCAAAAACCGTTCTCAGGTACCAGAATGAATGTGTTTGCAAAAACTTTGATCAGGCAGAAATACACTTCGTTCAGTTCACATTAGCCCAAAATATGAATGACCATAACCTTTCGGTCATTGAACTCATTCAGTTACAACAGTGCATGGAACGTTTGCTTTATTAACCAAGTGTGCGGATGAGCAACCAAAATAATTTCAAAAACAATGTTGCTTTATTAATGGTGCTCAACCTCTGGGGAGAGATGAGGAGGAAAGGCGTCTACAAAACAGCTTCTAATTCAAAGCAAATGAACGAACTTGAATGTGTCGCTGCCACAAAAAAAAAAAAAAAAAGCAGGTTGACGTTAATTTTCAGGAGAAAAAACATAGTTGGACTTGGTCAAGTTGATAAATATATTTTGCTAGTCCAACAGCTGAGTCCGAGACAAGTCAGAGCCCAAAAAAAAAAAAAAAGCAGGTTGACGTTAATTTTCAGGAGAAAAAACATAGTTGGACTTGGTCAAGTTGATAAATATATTTTGCTAGTCCAACAGCTGAGTCCGAGACAAGTCAGAGCCCAAAAAAAAAAAAAAAGCAGGTTGACGTTAATTTTCAGGAGAAAAAACATAGTTGGACTTGGTCAAGTTGATAAATATATTTTGCTAGTCCAACAGCTGAGTCCGAGACAAGTCAGAGCCCAAAAAAAAAAAAAAAGCAGGTTGACGTTAATTTTCAGGAGAAAAAACATAGTTGGACTTGGTCAAGTTGATAAATATATTTTGCTAGTCCAACAGCTGAGTCCGAGACAAGTCAGAGCCCAAAAAAAAAAAAAAAAAGCAGGTTGACGTTAATTTTCAGGAGTAAAAACATAGTTGGACTTGGTCAAGTTGATAAATATATTTTGCTAGTCCAACAGCTGAGTCCGAGACAAGTCAGAGACCAAAAAAAAAAAAACCAAGGAGTAAGTCCGGACTTCAAGACTACAATCCTGGGCCAGACTTGATCTCCCCAGTCACTTCGTCCAGATCTTTCTGGTGAATCCTAAGGTATTCCCAGGCCAGCCTGCAGGCATTGTCTCTCCAGCGTGTTCTGGGTCATCCCCATAGCCTCCAGCCGATGTGACTTGCCCGGAATTCTTCACCACAGTGGCTCATTCAGGAGGCATCCTAACCAGATGCCAGAGCGACATAATCTGGATCTTCTCAATGCGGAGGAGCAGCGGGTTGACTCTGAGTCCCTAGGTTTGGTACCCCATACTCCCGAAGCAACCCCTTACGGAATTTTTAGAGGCACACAGTTGAAAGCCTTCTCCAAGGCCACAAAACACATGGTTGATCAAACTCCCATGCATCCCCGAGGACCCTGCTCAGAGTGTAGAGCTGTTCCACTGTTCCATGGCCAGTACAAAAACCACACTACTCCGCCTGAATCTGAAATTTGGTATCCCTTTGGACTCGCCTTTCCATCATCCCTGAAGTGAAGAGACCTTACCAGAGTCTCCAGATTCTGCTTCCTCAAAAGAATGTGTGTCGGTGGAACTGAGGGTGTCTTCCAAGTATTCTCCTCAACGACTCACATCATCCCGAGTCGAGGTCAGCTCCGACCCATCTACATTAAACACAGTGTTAATGGTGCACTGCTAACATAACACCACTTAGGTTCTGATTGTGGAGGGGGCAGTCCGCCCAATCATGCCATTCCAGGTCTCACTGTCATTGCCCATGTGAGCACTGAAGTCACCCAGTAGAACGGTGCATAGGCACAACTAACAGTCAGGACCCATCCCCCTGGCCTGAAGGCGGAGTGAGGCCTCCCTCTCGTTTACAGGAGTGAATCCCAGTATGTTCAAAAAGCATGTCCTCAGTTGGTGCATCGGCATCAACAACAGTCAGGAACCATCCCCTTGACTCGAAGGCAGTGTGAGGCCACCTGACCCCGATGGCCGCTCACACAGTTGGTGAGCCCATGAGAAGACACCAAATTTTCCATTGACAAAACTAAACACCCTGCAATTATGGTTTAGTGATGAAGATGTTGAGTGACAAGTTACATTTTAAAGACCTGCATGAATTTGTCTCAAGTCACTATCAATATAATGGATGTGTGTGTCTTCACAGCTCCACAGAGCCGGTGACCTGTACAGGTTTTGTGAAGGATTCTTCCTAAAGAACATGGAGCAGCTACTGAGCAGGGAGGACTTCCATCGCCTGCTGTTCTGTGCGAGTGGGCAGGAGCAGTTCTGCACAAGGACGGGCAAGTGGTATAGTCTGGGACTGGACCAGAACCAGGATGGCCTCCTTAAGAATCTGGAGGCAGCACTGATTAACAGACTTTACTTTCTCCATACTGGTTGTCGCGAGTAGAACCATCATGTTCTTGAACATACCATATCGTATGGGAAAACGAACTGGCGAGATGATGCATGACTGTGATTCTACTTACGCTTTGGATATATATTTTTCTTACTCTCTTCACAACTTTTTATCTCACCATTTAATGTTGATCCCTGTCAGGCTGGTGTTTTGTTATGGAATAAAAATTGAAAACAACACATCTGTTCTATTTATTGCCTATCCTCACTCGGGTCACTTTGGCTGAGACAGGGTACATCCTGGACTGGTCGCCAGCCAGGCACAGGGCACATATAGACAAACAATCATTCACAACAACTTAGACAACAATTTAGAGTGTTGATGAACCTACCATGCATCTTTTGGAAATGTGAATAATAACAGAAATACCAGAAGAAAACCCACATAGGAATGGGGGGAAACATGTGAACTCCATACTGGAAGGCCAGAGCCCGAATTTCAACACACAACCTCTGAATTGTGAGGTGGATGTGTTTATCACTCTTCCACCTTGCAACCAATAAAATAAAATACATTTAACAAAACGCACATGCAGCTTACTCATTTGATGTTTGAAAATTGATGTCTCGTGAGGTACAGACGAGTCTAACGAAAAATGAAATTTAGTTGAAGAAGTTCCGACTGATTTTAGACTCCTATTCCCCCCCCCTCCAAGTCTAGTCTCATTTGGAATTTTACAAAGTATTTCAATTTCGAGGCAACGTGCGCTATACATGAATGTATTGACACGTCTTTATCATTTCTTTTTACACCGTGTAATGGACCTTGAATTGTTTTTCCAAATCCTTTGAATGAACAAACACTGTATACTTCAAGAGTGAGTGGGTGGTCAATTTATTTAAAGGATGACACACCAAACAAAACTTCGACCACAACACACCAGACACATACTGCACATTGAAAATGCTTTATTTTGAATGACCTGAATTTTTCCCCTCTAAATCATTTTCGACAATAGTTTTGTGAGACTGATGCCCTGAAATCGTTGATATTCTAAAATAACACATTAAAAAAAATATATTGTTCAACTGTTTGTTTCTCATAACCTTAATAGCAAGGGAGTCCACGATGGTCCTCTTTAGACCGACGCGTGTCTTTATGAGGTCAAATAAAGTCGGATTATTATTTGAAGAATCACTGCAAAGATTATGCAGCACAACAATCAAGCCCAAATGTGTATACCCTTGACGTGTCGACTCAACAGTTTTAACAAAAGTACACCCATCTCCAAAGTCAACAGATTTATTTTCTTTAGCACTGAAGTTGTTCACAGTAACATCACGAGGGAATGCATTGCCACTGGTGATCCCGCTCATTCGTTATCCTCCGAGTCCATGTTGTGTGCTCTGTATTCCCAATGTAGAAAAAGAGGAAAGCCAACAATGAAAGATATTGCTTTTAACTGCTCACTGAATAGCCAACAGCCACGCAGCTGAGTGTGTGACCCGGTCGCCAGCGAGGTCCCACGTGGAGAGACACAAAGTCGGGAGGATGAATTGCATGGTAAATGGTATGCACATCAACGAAAAGAAGTGGTTAAGGTCAGAGGAAAAAGTATGACTCAATAAGATCAAAGCACATTGGTAACATAAATGAGTTGAAAGAGAAAAAGGGAACAGGAGAACAAGTCTTACAACGACATGCAAAGAAAAGACAAATGCTGAACATGCAAACAACCTTTGGAGTTCAAAACTAAGTAGGAATCCTCCTGGTGTGTTGAAACAAGCTTGTAAGTCAACCTGTCTTATTTACAAGATGAGCGCTTGGTGAGATCTGAGTCATCATACAAACTGATAATTAACAACAAAGGGATTGTTCCTTTCAAAGAGCTACGTCTACATTCTTAAGTTAGGGTCAATCATTTCCCCCCAAACATATATTACAAGGTTACTTTCACCCAGGGAGAGAAAAAGAATGAACTTCCACAAAACATCTCTGCCGCCAAATAACTTAAATAAACATGGCAAAAGCAAATAATGGGACCAAAAATGCTTCAACATATTTTATAAATAAGAGAGAATAAATTAATAACAAAAATAAAGTACAAAAATAGACGCAGCATTGGTTCAATCTTCATCCTGCATTCGATTAAAAAAAAAAAAACAAACAAACAAAAAAAAAACATTTCAAGTCAGGGGTTAAATGTTCTGATCCACTCATTAAAAGTGCAAAAGGAAAATGAGATGGGTTGATGTGTTGTCAGAGAGGCCCAGTCACAGCAGGTCAAGGCATCCTGCGTTCATTGTAAAAAAAAAATAAAAAAAATGCATGCAAAATAATACACACATAAATGCCAAATGGTGATTGGATTCAGTCGTCGTTTCGTGTCGAAATTACGAATTTTAAAAAAATCGCCAAATGAAAAATACTCGTAGGGATGCTAGCCCACTTACATCAATTATCTGGTTAGTTGTAACGCAAATGTTGTTTTAACTGCTTTGACATCTGCAGGGATACAATGTTTTCAAACGTACAACAAACTGTAAAATTCTATTACCCCCCCCCCCCCCAATATCATCTTTGCAATTCCAAGGATTCAATGTTTTCCGATAGTTATGGGTTCCCGATGTGACCAGGCCTTCACTACTGAGAACAGAACATCTCCAAATAATTCTAAAAACATGTCACATCAACAGTTTATGTAGCTACAAAACAACACTTAATTTGTACAACAGAAGATCATTCATTTAATGCAGCATCCCGAGCCCCGCGCATTTTTGGGCCGCATTCGAAACTAATGACCCAAAGCTTAAAAATCCAATGAAAGAGATCTTGATAAAGAATCACAGACCATCTAAGTTATCCTTCTCACCATCTGGCTCTGCTTCCTTCCTCCTTCTATCGTTTGCGTGCAAGTCAATACATCCCACATTTTTGTTTTGTTCACATCGGCATGTTTTCATGTACACATGGGAGGAACTGAAGCAAAAATAAAGTTAAAGATGTGTGCGAATGGACAAACGTCACTGTCTTAAGGCTACTACTTTTTTTTCCTCTTTTTTCCTTCTTACAACTCATTCAGGAAGAGTTTGGGCTGGCGGGGGGGTGAAATGGGACTGACAACGGGCTTGAAGAGAGGGAAGTGGAGCCAAGTGAGGGAGAGTGCTCAGTCTTTTCTGCAGACGCTGGTGGCGACGGAGGGCCGCAAGCAGGCCGGCCGCTGTAGGCCGTTCTCAAGGAGGTGCCGAGGTTAATAGTTATTGTGGATGATCCCTGGTAACAGAGACAAGTCAAGCTATCAAACATGGGAGGAACACACCCCGGGGACAGAGAGTGTGACAGAAGGCGGAGCCAACACAGCTGCAGTACAATTGCTACAAATTAATTGAAATAGCCATTCCCATTATGCTGTATAAAATCCAGAGGCAAAGAAGAAATATTTGAGTGGTGTGTCCCATCTAAAGGGCCACACAAGCAGCTCTCCATCTTGTTTCATGACCCGTTAACAACCTTTCTCGTCTAGACATGCACAGCGACTGCTCCTTAAGGTTGTTCTTGTGTCCTGGTAGCCGTCTTTGTTTTGTCTTTGCCAGCGGGGCATTTCGAGTCATTGGGCGGGGGCTGGTGGGACCTGCTGCCGGGAGCATGCTTGGCGGGGGAGCTAGACTCGACAGGAGCGCCGGGGGAGTGGGACGCTTGGGTGTTCTTGTCGTCTGAAAAAAGCTGTTTAATTACGTCAAAGAAGTTACTCAACGGGCTGCCTACACAGACGGATAAAGAACAGAAAAAACAGAGAGAGAGAGAACAAAAAACAGATGAGCAATGGGGTTAACATGAGGAGAGGGATGAGAGGAAGAGCCGAGCTGGAGAAAACGAGACTCTTGTACATCTGAGAGGGACGTGTGGGTGTGTTGCATCCGACAGGCTCTCGATGGTCTCACATCATCCGCTCTGACTTCTGTTTTTATTGCTTATGCAAGTCACCTCATAGTATCTGCCACGACCCCCGCTATCTACAACCAAAACACACACACAGTGTCACTAAAAATGTGACATTATTAGAAGATGCTCATCATAAGAGTGTGGCTGGTCAGTGTCGGCAATCTCATCCTGAGTCCTTAAGAAGGCAGAAGATGCTCATCATAATAGTGTGGCTGGTCAGTGTCGGCAATCTCATCCTGAGAGATTTTTACTTCAAAAAGCAAAGGCTGCACACGATGAAATTTGGACCACATTAAAAAGAACTCTTTGCCATGAAACACATTTGTGCTGCGTTCAGACGTGAGGTGAGCATTTCTGGTGGTGCGATTCCATACATCAAATCAATGCATTTCACGCGGTCGGGCACTGTTACACAAGGCGTTTGGTGCTATGGGCCGCGCCCAGAAAATCGGCACATTTGCCTCTTGGCCCAAGTTATAAAATGCCTCACAACAGCCAATCGACTTCGAGAACGGACCATGTCGCACACGGCGTCCTGTACAGGTGCTTTTTGAGCACTGGACTACTTAAGGACTGCCACGCCGACCATTTGCTGTTGGATTATTCGCCTTGCTCACGACTCTCGTCGCAAGTAATTATTTTCTCGGTTTGTGAACTTGTTCATTCTGCTCTTGTTCATGCCATAGTTTATCTCGTTTTGTAAATTGTGTTTATGTTGTATGAGTCATAGTGCTCTTTTGTATTTTTCTCATAATTGGATTTTCTTGTCTTTTTATGACAAGCGATTTACGTTCTTTTCTCCTTGCCTTCTGCAAGCGCTTCTTGTTTATTATGCTTTATCCTGATTCTGAGTACCAGCAACCTAATTTGTACTTTGTTGGTCTTGCGCCTTCTGTAATAAAGCTTTTTGTAAAAGCCTTTTTGTCCCTGTCTACATTTGTGGGATCCACCCCTATTTGGACAAAAACAGTATCACGTCTGCCCAAAATCTGAGATCACAACAAGTTACATGACGTTGGTACATTCAAACAACCTCAAAATACAAGGTATAATTAAATAGAGATTTGAGAAGCGAATAGTAATGAACTGCAGTTCAATTACGGGTTCTCAGATTGAAAGCACCCTAAAACAGAACTGAAGACACTGGACCATAGAGAGCAGAAAGTGGACATTGTCAACCCTGGTGAGGGATGCATGTCAAATTGATTTAATCAGTCTCATTTTCTTTTGCTGAGATGGAGAGCTAATTGGCACAGTGGAAGACAACTCATGACAGTGGCCCGCAGAAGAACCACACAACCCATCTGGCTCTGCAGCCACCGATCCAATTAATACATTTAGAAATGGATCATTTCATGCACCGTTGATTTATTTGGACTTATTCTGGAAAGTGAGCAAAGAACAAGTGTAGCCATCTGCAGCCCGTGGACACTCATTTGTGAATTTCCAGGCTTTCGTTGACACCACCAGTTGCAGCTTGTTTGCAGCTCTTGTTGCCTTCGAATTTGTCTCCAGTAAGTAAAAAAAAACAAACAAACAAAAAAACCCACTTTTATTTGGTTGAAATCAGGCATTACAGTTTATTCATTTGCAACAAGCTTCCAGACAGTTGCAGGTTTGGGGCAGTAAATGTTGGCTTGGTAAAACTACATATTCTGTGTTCCTATGGCCAATTTTCAAACTCTAACTTACTCTTACACTTGAAGTACAGAGTATCAATTTAAGTTGAGAGGGAAGTAGTAAAATGAAGCGAGAGCAAGGATTTAATGGAACAAGGGATTTGAAGAATTTCATGTGTGTGTGGGATAGAAAACTGCAGTTGTTTGTTTACATTAAAACAGATATCATGCATCATGTGATTGCATTATTCATATTTCTACATTCCGGTGACCTCACATCGCACACTAAAGATTTGTCTTGTTCATCTCTCTCATAGACAAGCAAATTCAAACAACATGTAGACTGTGCAACAAGAGGGAATAACTCGACCTCCTGTATCCAAAATGCCAATGTGACGGAAGCGCATATTTTTATCATATAAATATATCTATTTTATTTATCCATTTCCATTCTTATAACTGCTATTACATTTATTGTCTTTTATGTTCCAACCTACATACTTTGTTACAGCTGCAGCTGTTCTAATTTTAAGTGCTTTATCCGTAAAGTGGAGTTGAGCTGCATTTGCTATGTCATTCTATCAAGCCTGTCGTAGATCTGTCTTTCATTGCAGAAACGTCTTCCAAAGCTCCTTTTAGCTCTCCATCTTACTTCTATCACAGCAACATCCATCCATTAAGACAAAGGCAGTTGGTAAGTGCAGTAACACAGTCAAGAGAGGAGAGAACATGCATCAGTACAGCCGACAAATAAATGCACATTTACTTAGAAGCTTAAAGTTGGTCTCCAAATGTTGCTCCATCTTGTCGCCTTGTTGTGATTTACTTACCATGTTAATTCTCCAGAAACACAGAGACTTGCATGATACATGATGTTTCACTGCGGTGGATTTTTCAAATGGAAAGCTGATGAGGAGCGGCGACGTACAACACGGTGTTAACGATTACCATGCAAGGTTTGCACAGGTACACATATACTAGCGCAGACGCACTCACACAATCTTTTCAATTGAATTGATATTTAACTGATTCGGTTTTTGAAGATACCTGTCGTTGTATTGTTGCCTTCTTTCTTTTATCTGGTCAAATATATTTCTATAGTATCCCTTGCGATTTATGTTATTCGGGGCTGTTTTGTTGGAATGTTCTTGTCGTGCTTCCTAAGGAACAATGCCTCAGCAGTGCGGTTGGTTTTAATTAGTTTTTCGAGCAGGTTTTTAGTTTTAGTAAGTGTCTCCATCCATCCATTATTCAAGCTGAGGGGTCATGGGATGGCTGGAGCCTACCCCAGCTGTCTTCGGACGGTAGGTGGGGTACACCCTGAAGTGATTGCCAGTCAATCACAGGGCAGACATAGAAAAACGACCATTCACACTCCTCACAATCACACCTAGGGGCAATTTAGAGTGTTCAATTAACCTACCATGCATGTTTTTGTAATGAGGGAAGAAACCAGAGTACCCGGAGAAAACCCACGCAGGCACGGGGAGAACATGCAAACTCCACACAGGAAGCTATCCACCGTGCTGCCCTACATATAGGTGGCAGGAGGTTCAGTTAGAAGGGCGGTTCTCACCCCCTCACGAATACATAAACACAGAGACACATTTCGAATTCAGATTTCACTTTCTGCATTCTTTGTTACATTTTATGCATGCTGCGTGAATAACATTAATGTTTAGCAAGAACCCAATCTGTGTTGGCTGTGCAATAACGATTTTCAACTTGGATTGCCTGAGTTTTTGCCCGAGTTTTGTGGGAAGAGTTTGGTGAGGCCATGGAAGCCGACTTCCGGACGGCTTCGAGGAAATTCTAGTCCACCATCCGACGTCTCAGGAGGGGGAAGTAATGCACCACTAACATTGTGTACAGTGGGGATGGGGCGCTGCTGACCTCGACTCGAGACGTTGTGAGTCGGTTGTGAGGACTTCAAAGACCTCCTCAAATCCACCAACATGCCTTCCTTGGAGGAAGCAGAGTATGAAGACCCTGAGGTGGGCTCTCCTATCTCTGTGGTTGAAGTCACAGACCAATGTGGTTAAAGAGCTCCTCGTGGCAAGGCCCCAGGGGTGGATGAGATCCGCCCGGAGTTCCTCAAGGCTCTGGATGTTGTGGGGCTGTTCTGTTTGACACGCCTCTGCAACATCGCATGGTCATCGGGGAGAGTGCCTCTGGATTGGCAGACCCCGGGGTGGTGGGCCTTTTTTTTTTTTTTTTTTTTTAAAGGGATGTGTTCCGACTCCAGGGGGGATCACACTCCTCCGCCTCCCTGGTTAGGCCAATTCAGGGGTGCTGGAGAGGAGGGTCCATCGGGAAGTCGAGCCTCAGATTGAGGAGGAGCAGTGTGGTTTTCGTCTTCAGTGTTGTCTTCTCCTCAACATTGAGAGGAGCCAGATGAGGTGGCTCGGGCATCTGATTAGGATATCTCATGAACGCCCCCCTAGTGAGGTGTTCTGGGAAGAGCTCGAAGAAGTGGCTGGGGAGAGGCAAGTCTGGGCTTCCCTGCTAAAGCTGCTGCCCCCGCGACCCGACCCCGGATAAGCGGTAGAAAATGGATGGCTGGATGGAACTTGGATTGCCCAAAGCAATTATTTTGCCTCTTGACTCGTCAAAGAGAACGGTCGCAATAAATCAACAAATCTGATCATATGTAAATTGCAGCATAACACACCATCAAGCAGCTGCTCTTGAATAATCATCATCACTATTTAATAGCCTGAAAGGTCTATACAAACTAAAAATAAAGACAATTAAGATGCTAGTACATTCCGTTTTGATGAAACCTTTCAGCGTGTACCACTATTGCTGACATAATTATTATGTGTAGCTTATAAACGATGTTGCAACTTTGAATTGAAGACGATAATGTGGCCTTAAGATTTTTAGCTGTAAATGTTTAGTGTAGGGGCAGCATGGTGGCAGACTGGTTAGCACGATCAGCGGAGCAGAAAATGGATGGATGGATGAATGTTTCGAGTATTTTAAAATGGAACCAAAAAGTACTACTGTATATACACTTGGATGACCATTAGTCTGCAAGTATTTATAAATACAAAAAGAAATACAGTACATGTAAACATATTTCAGTCTTCTCAGCTATCAAGTTAGATTTCATGAACTATAAGCTTGGCGAGGATACTGGGAAATTCAATGTGGGCAATGTTTCTCCTCTTGAAAGGCATTTTTCTTCCTGCAGTTAAACAGACTCGGATGTGTACCTTGGACACATCAGATTATCTTCTACATCTCTCTTTAAGATTCTCTCTTGAGATTCTTGACATTTGTAAATAATACATCACAGGCCATGCTTCATTTTAGAAAGTGTTACACTCATGCTTGGACCTGTCAGCCAGGCAAACATATGCGTCCTGATGGTGATGGCAGCAATGTAAGCAACACACGAAAAGCAGTGTGATTCTGACATGTGGCTGGGTTCTTATTCTGTTTCATCACAAGACTGAACCATTATAAACTCAATAACCACAAAATGGGGAGAATTCTACCGCATCACATTAAGACATAGAACGTAAAGTGACACTTTTCTTTTTTTTTTCAAAAATCCGTCTGTCCTAAGGCAGCCCAAAACGTTAAATCGAATCCAAAATATGACTGCATACCATCATTTACGATTGTAGTTATTGTAGGTACATAATCAGCATACTGATAACTTAAAAAAAAAATCCAATTCAGAGCCGAAATGTGCTTCTTCAAAAGCCTGTGTGATTTCTTCTCAACAGGGATGAATTACAGTGGGGATGGAAGACCCTTTACGCATTGCGAACCTTGTGACTACCTCATACTGAGTGTGGATGTGGCCGATCATGGTTTGCTGGCGCGTACATGCATTTTGGGATGCGGTGTGCAAAAGCAGTGCTCTGAGCCGAGCTGATTGGGTTAAAGCCGAGTGTGGCTGTGATCAGTGCCAGGATGCCGAGTGAGGCAGGAGGGAGCTGTGAGGAAAAGGTTTGGGGGATAAAGGAGAAGAGGGAGAGTTCAATAACTTACCGGAGATCTGGGGCTGGATGCCTGACTGGTCATTGGAGCTGAGCAATTGGGCCTGAATAATCTCCACCACACGCTTGAAACGTCGGCTGGGACCTGATGATGAAGCAAATTATTCTTATAACATTTGAAACGTCATCAAAGACACCCAGGGAGGAAAACATCACACTCTTGATTGGAATCCAGCCATACTGAATTGGAACATGATCTGTAGCGTTTTCTTGATTTCAAGCAAGGATTGGTTTCTTACAATACTTTGGGTGTTCCAAAAGTCTTGGTCACATTTGAAGTCCCCATATCTCCTTAACTATGTATGGTAGTGAGATAAAAGTCGTGCCATTTTAAAGCTAATTCCATGAAGTTTTTCGTAAGGCTATATATTTTTTTATTTCTTTTCAGACCCATTAATGGCGTTCACTCAACCAGAAAAGGCGTTTTGTGTGCTTGAATTTGCAAAAACTGAATCATGGACTGTTGTTCAACGTGCATTTCGCAGAAAATTCGGAAAAGAGCCACCAGAAAGGAAGTCCATAGTGAGATGGCATAGTAAATTCATAACGGATGGGAGCTCATGTTTTAAGATGAAGGCACGAATAACAGAAGCTGTTGCAACCATTGACAATGCAATGCTGAGACGCGTTTGGCAAGAATTTAAAGAATCGGCTTGATGTGTGTCGTCTGACCAATGGTCCTCACATTGAACATCTTTGAACATTCCATGTAAAAATTGAGATTACAAGCTTTCTGAATTTACCAGATGCGTTTTTATATTCTAAAGAGTCTCTGAGATATTCAATGTCAAAATGTGCCCAAGACCTTTGGAACACCTTTGTACTTTGGGTTTCTTTTCAGATGACAATCACACGTTCACATTCTTACTTACTACTGAATTACAGTGTTCGGGAAAGCAAAAATAGACTTTTTGGCAGGACTGCGGGAAGAAACTGAAGTATCCCCTGATGCCCTGGCAAACTCCACACAGAACCTTCTTACTCTGAAACATGATTTTGTAGCAAACAGGTACTGTAGTTTGTAGGTATCTGGATCTCCTTCTAGGGAGGGTGCCATCTTTCTAGAAACATATCCAACAGGGAGCCAGGTTGAAAAACCTCCAAGGCTGTGGTGTCGTTGAGCAAGAGATGGAAACCATGAACTGTTCCCTGAGCACTTGAGTAGCCACCTGCTCCAGTGTATGTCACTAACATTGTGTGTTTGCTTGGCCACTACCATGATAGGTCAAATGCAGTGGTCAAATATCATGTGTGTACATGACAAATAAAATGATGATTCTTCTTGTTCCTCCAAGTGTTTCGAGAGAAGATGGGTATAGAGTTACAGGTTACCCACCGCTATGCTGGACGCTAACTATTTTCCTGTATGGGGATACGATGAATGTGCAGGAGCAAGTCTATTTGTTGGAATACAACAGAGTAGGATATAATAGTACAGAACCATCCATCCATCTATTATCCGAGTGTCACCCGTGAGCTGTAAACTATACCAGCTGTGTTCTGGCAGCAAGTGGGATACACCCTGAACCGAATTGAATTGCAGGGCACACATAGACAAACAAACATTCGTGCTCACAATCACACCAAGGTACAATTTAGAGTGCGCCATAAACCTGCCATACATGTTTTTGGAATATGGGAGAAAACTGGACTATCAGTAGAAAACTCACCCAGCCGCGGGGAGAACATGCAGACTTCACCGGAATCAAACCCATGACCTATGCACTCTGAGGCAGACATGCTAACCAGTCGAACACTCGCATTGTGTTCTTCCGTAATAATAGTTGTCTATTGAAGAAAAAATTCACTATGCAGAAATTTTAGGTGCGCAATATTTCACATGATATATACAAAGTTCTCTCAAATATTTTATAGCATATTTGTGAACTAAATGTTGACTTTGAGTAATAATTTTCACTTCATTAATTGTATGTATTTTCTTTTGAGTGCAAAGGTCATTCGGCATACAGTTAATTTAATGAACAGTCACTGCATCATAAAATAGTGTGCAGTGCGCTATGTAGTTGACCTGAGAGCAGTGTGAAGGTGACAGAGTAGATGCCATTCTCCTTTGTGGCACAGGTACTCTCTGAGTAGGTGATGTCCACCTGGAACTTCACAGGCTTCTGGAAAACTGTTGGACCAGCCGTGGACTTGTACTCAGCCCGAAAGCTAGTTTGGGATATGACACTGTGGCTCAGACTGGGTATCTGAGGAGGAGAGAAGACCGTTTCTGCATCAGTGAAGCAGATGTGATGGTAGCATAAAGCAAAAAGAAGGGCACAGAAGAATTAGCATCCTATTTTCTTGCTGGCTGCAAGTCTAGCGCAAAGCGCAGTATAACTGCGCATGAGTGGCGTTTTCTTTGTTGTCGTATTTTGCTAGACTTTGCCCCGGTAGAAACAAAGCAATTGCACCTAAGTTTGCCATTATCGGATGGAAGTACACTTTTGCCGGCCAATCCTCATGGCATCCTTCATTTACATCAAATTCAGGGTGGACGTAGCGCACACCCGAGTAAGTCAAGCCTGACTGAGCCACACAATTTGGGGCTCTAACAACGCTGGCATCTGTTTTACATAACCCAAAATATGTTCATATTTTCTTGTACTTTCTCAAAGTACATACCCCCTCTATCCCAGCAGGATGCCCCTTCAACATGCACATTACTCTATTGATAAACGTACACCTAATATAGAAACGTCAATGGCGGGGGGGGAATTCCAAGGTTGTGGTCCCTGCAGATGATCCCTTCCTGGTGGATGCCCGGGAAAGGGGGGGGGTGTTAAGCAAACCATAATCAGCCTTGATCAAATACAACAAAATCGCGGTTGATCATCTACCCTGCACAATAGACCTCCTTTTAAAATTTTGTCTACTTTTGTAACCAAATTTGCAGATGCACTGGGGGGCGAGGCAGAAATGCATAATGAGGCACATAGCATCGAGCAAATCCACAAACACACTCAACTAGGCCATTGTGCCCGCACAAAAAAGATGATGGGACCCATTTCTATGCCAAGTGCGGCCTACTTTTTGTTATCAAATGATCTGATGAGTCCAGGTTGAAGCAAGTTCGTGCGCCAAAATGCCCAAATGGGCACAACATGGCCCCAAATAGGAAAGACGAGACTTGTGCTGGCAGACACGAAAATAAAGTGAGGGCTGTTTTTTTGATGCTGAGTGCACGGGTGCCCGTCTGCCAAAATAGGGGACCTTTAATTTAAAATACACTGTGGTGTTTTCCAGTGTCAACGATGAAGGCAAGACATGCACCCTAAAAATGTAGGCCCCATGGTGTTATGTTTGTGAAATGAAAATATGCCATGTAGGAAAAGCAGTAAAACAAAGCCTGTCCCTCCAATTCGACGCATAGTGTTTTCAGACATAGTTTTGTTACGAGTTTGGTAATGTGATGACGTTCTCAGTTTAAATATATTTAGTTACCTTTAATGCATATAAAAGCTCCCCTCCAAATGTATTTGTTCTGTAGACTGAAACATTTTGTAAATCCGTGAAACATTCTAGCAGATTTTTGGGATCTTTTTCTGTACTTTCTGGCAATTCCCAGCGTGGCCTTCCCATTACACATGAAGATTGATTTGGATGTTCTGGTGTAGTTTCTGTATAATTGTTCATGAATTCTTCTACAACAAAACAGATGGTTGTAACCTCTGGAGGTTGTTGTTATTATTGATGTCACTAACAATTGTTGTTTTGGGGCCTCACATATTTCTGACATCAGCAGCTACTATATTTACTTTCCTGCTTTGATTTGTCAATTTTACATCTGCTACTTCGTGCACCAGTGGTTTTTTTCTGTCTTTTGGGCATTCCACATAGCTGTATTGTGCAACGGTTCTGATTGATTTTCACATAAGCTTCACCACTGTGCGTCATGTTAGTTACACCTCTAACTTGTGGATTCAAACCAAACGTGCCATCTTCTTAAGCAAAGACTCTCATGCAAATACCCTGAAATAAAAGCTGAAGTGTGTTTCAGGAGGGTTTATCGAGAAGAGACAATGAAAGAGACCTACAGAGAGGAAAGCGTGGACGATGTCTGCCTTTATGGAGCTGAGAGGTTTGTCTTTGATCACAATGAAGATCTGCTCCTCCTTCTCCAGGTTGATGAAGTTCCCAAACCATGACTTTTTTGCAAGTCTACAGAGAAATTAGACAGATGAGATCAAAAGTGAAACTTTGAAAACAGATCTCATTCATAACCTTACGCTTCTGCAGTTAATACTATTTTTTGAAACCACTTTTTAATGAAAAATCAATTCTGCGAGTATCATTATTTGCTTCAATATATCGAAGAAATTGACAAATACCCACCACATATAGTCAGAATAAAGTATTCATCATTGTTAATCCCCCACCCCCCCCCATAAACAAAAAACAAAAAACAGAAAAACATTCTCTCAAGCAGTTTGTGATACTGGAGAATGCTAAAAATGTACTGCTGTGTTACTCACTCTGGAGAAGAGTCCGGGGTCAGACTGGACATGTCCTCCTGTGTGGGCACTGCACATGCAAGAACTTGGTCAGTCGACATTTGAGTGTGTGTGCTTCTGTGTGTGTATATGCATATCTGTTTAAGGGCTTTTTTCCAAAACGCGATGAAAGGATGAAATATTTTTTGTGGCCGAATGCCTTGAGACAATATTTGTTGCTGTTGCACCGTTTAACATGTTCAGACTGAACCAACAAAGTGATTTATGCATCCATTTTTTTTACACAGTTTTCCTGATTGGGGGCACATGTACAGTATGCTGTAGGGCCTGTGTGTCAAACATACGGCCCGCGGGCCGGAACCGGCCCCCGAGAGGGTTCGATCAGGCCCGCGGGATAATTTAAAAATGAAAAAAAATGCATAAAAAGACACGGAATAAATATTTTTAATAAGATGCAATTCATGTACTATCCGCTAGGGGGCACACTGTTTTCTCTTTAGTTTGTAAAGTGTAGGCGGGGGTTACATTTAGATTTCATATCCACATGTGTAAATGGTTTAAAAATCCTTTCTTTATAAATCTCATTTAATCTTAAAATGCATGACAATATTTTTAAATACTTGTTCAAGTTTTGTGCCTTTGTACAATCAGTTGGCTACTTTGCAATGCATATATGTGAATGATAAAAGTAAATTGAACATTTGTCTCAGGAAATCTGAGGTGTTTTATGAAAGGTTAGGTAAATGTAATGTAGGTACAATTCAAGATTTTCCTCATGTTCTTGTGCTTCACTATATCCAAACAAAGGAAAGACATTATATTTTGGTTATTTATAGCAGAGTATGGTATAATTCTAATGGGCTGGCCCACTTAACATCGATCGAGGCCGTATGCGGCCCACAATATGAAATGAGTTTGACACCCCTGCTGGAGGGTATCCCGGCTGACTTGGAGCGAGAGGCAAGGCAACACCCTGAACTGGTTACCTACTAATTGCAGGGCACATACAGAATAGACAGACAACAATTCACACTAAAGGACAATTCAGAGTCTCCAGTGAACACAAAATCCATGTTTTTGGAACGTGGGGAGAAAACCCACAAAATATCTGTGAGAATATGGAAATTCCACGCAGGAATTCAAATTTACAACCTCTGAACTGTGAGGCATATGTGCTAACTAGCTAACAAACCGCTCAATTGATTTAACACCCCAAAAATTACTAGCTGTCTATTTTGCAGATCTGGGTAAATGTAATTTTTTTTCTCAAAGTAATCCAAAATTAGTGTTTCTGTTGTGGAAAGCGCCTTATTATTTGTATTGCAAAAGTCTTTTGTTGCATGATTACCAACCATGGCTGTTATTTTGTCATGTACAACAGTGTGTTAACAACACATTGTGAAAATGACTTGGCGGCAGTGATAAGCGATTCGATAAGAGTTGCTAATTAATCATCTCGACAATCACATCTCAGTTTTTATCCATAGATTAGGTTTGTATATAAAGAAAATGTTACTTTTTACCACCATGTCATCCACTGTATCTCTTACCATGTCATATCACTGTGTTTAATTTTTGGGTTGCATTTAGTGTTCGCTCAGTAACTTGTTATTGCTGTTTCACAAAACTACGGTATACATATGGTTGGCCAGTCTCAAGATGTCAACCCTCCACTCCAACTTTACCTTGCATTTTCCTGCGATGGAAACGAGGGGAGCCCAGGACGCTGTTCTTGATGGAGTTGAGGCGCGTCCTCCAGGGCATGCCCCCGATCGAGGGGCTGGGTGGAGGTGTTGGGCTAGGTGTGCCGGTTGGGCTATCCTTTGGCGTGTGCACCGGGGTGCCTTTGGGAGTGGGGAGAGGGCTTCCTCTGGGGGAAGGATGGGGGGTAACCTGCGAGTTGGGGAAAGATTTGCCATTGTGGTCAGGGTGCAGGTGGTGGCGCCGCAGGGGTGACATAGGAGGAACAGGAGACAGGGGGATGGAGAGCTTTGGGGGGACGGTAAGCGGGGGGTGGCGCCTCACGTGGTGGCTGTTGGGGGTGCAGGGTGCTAAAGGCTGGCTGGGTGTAGAGGGCTCAGACTTGGGGGTGGAGGAAGTCTGGGCCGTGTTGGGGAGTGGGTTGGACCTGGTAGTCAGCAGAGGCTTCGCAGACACTTTGGGCTTGGCAGGGAGGGTCTGGGTGCGTGGGTGCATGAGGGGAGACCCCCTCTTGGGCTGGAAGGAGTTGGGTGTGCGAGCGCCCACCCCGTTAAGGCGGACCTCAAGTGAATGGGTGGGGCTGCAATTCGGGGACTGACACAGGTCTGGGGACTGGGGTGGGATGAAAAAACGCCTGTTGGGCTGTGATTTGTCATGCACCAGTAAACATGACAGCAGAGTCAGCCAAGAGAAAGTGCGGCATCACCATGGCCCGATAAAAGTTCATTCCCATAAATAAAACACAGCAGGAAATGGCAAAAAAAGCGTGTGGTGAGAAGTGGAGCAGGCAGGAAGTGGTGAGAGTGCAAGAAAGAAAGAAAAAAAACAGAACATGCGATTAGCAAAGTGTTTATCAGCCAATCAGTCGGCAGCAGTGGAGCATTCATGATGCATTAACAGCGGAGATGCACCGAAATCAAAACAGCTGACCTGAGTTTCCACTCACTTTGACATACAATGACCAATTTTATGCATTTATGTCACTCTCGGAACTGCTGGGTCAAAATTAACCCAAATTAGGTAAAAATAACAACGGACTGATCCAACTTTTGCGTTTACTTTTGGGTCGAATGAATAAACCCCAAAACGACCCACTTTTTGGGTTGTTTGTCTTTGTGGTTTCAATGAATGACTCACAATTTTCTTCTTTCTTCTTTCTACTCACAATCTTGCTGCTTAGACTGTAAATTTCCCTAGTGTGGGACAAATGAAGGATATCTTATCTTACAAAGTTGGGTCGATCGCTCCTCCTTTTTTTTTTTTTTTTAAACTGAATTTTTGGTTATTTTTGATTCAACTTTTTTTGTGTGTTGATCTTTATTATCTTTACAATCATTTTTTTAACAGCACTTTTAAACAGAATTACCAAGCATCTCATCCCTCCTCATAATTTCAACACAGGATGACTTCAAAATGGCCTCATTTCTATTTGCCCTCCTCTCCACTCGTTCTTGATCGATGCCAATGTGGTCGTCACATGACAGTCAATCACTTATTTGGATTTTTTTCACCCTCAGGTCCACCACAGCAATCCAAGCCAGATATATCGGTGCATCCCCTAACCAAGAGCAAGTGAACCAGTTGAAAGCTGACAAAGCTTAACCCTCCACCCAAGACAGCAGATCGCATGCATTGTAATGCCGTGGATACGCAAGGCTGTGGAATGAGTGACCTCATCAAAATAGTGAAAATCCACAGCTGAACAAACTGTAGAAGCTCCAGTCTGACATAACCATCCAGTTTGTTCTCGTGGCAACATTATAAAATATGTTTGACAACCACTTGACCACAAATGGTATTTCACAGACTTCAAGTGTATGTCTGTGCATGTGAAAATGAAATAAAACAACCAGCCTTATAAAATAAATACCGTATTTTCCGCACTATAGGGTGCACCTAAAAGCATTCAATTTTCTCAAACCTGACTGTGCCTTATAATCCGATGCATCTTAAATATGGGTCAATATTCTGATTTCTTGGACGTGGTATTTTAAATGTTCTGTAAAACAATTTGTTACAGCTGCAGCGGTTGTGAAAGCGCTATATAAATAAAGCTGTATTGTGTTGTATTCCTTTTAGTGTACCTCCATCTAGTGGATGCATAATGCAACCTCAGCCACTATTGCAGCTTCTATTCTATGCGCCTTATAATGCGGTGCGCAAACAGTTTTAAAATAAGTCATTCATTGAAGGTGCGCCTTATTCTCCGAAACGCCTTATAATGCGGAAAATACGGTAATCCTTGTAATGTAAACTCCACATGCAGCATATAAACACATCGGCCCTCTGATGCTGGGAAAGTGCTGCCTCCACGTGTGAGCCACATAGAGAGAATCAGTATGCTCCAGCCTACGGCAGTGCGCTCATGCAGATTGTGTTCTTTCCAATTACAAATACTTGACATATTTGCATAAACGACTAATGAATAATCAACAGCAAGACACAAGCATAATCGCCTTTTTTTGTTTTTGTTTTTTCGGGGGGCATGGGGGAAAGTTTCACTAATATGTCTAATTGCACAAAACTACTGAGACTATAAATATGCAGCATTTTTCATTTTTGACAGTTGTAGTATCACAGTACTTTTCTACATCCAGTAACTCTAATTTGGAATTCATTTTTCTATCAAAGACAGCAACGTATCCAGGCCCAGAGGTAGCAATCCAGTCCCAAGTCCATTCATGAGACTAGAGCAGGGGTGTCCAAACTCGGTCGTCATGAGCTGCTGCCCTGCCGGGGTCATTCTCTCCAAACTGCAATACACCTTATTCAAATGATCAGGACTGTTATCAAGCTTCTTCAGAGTTTTCTGGACTGGAGCTGGACATTTTCCACCCTTGCACGGTGAATGTCTACATGGTGTGTCCAATAAAAGCATGCAAAAACTAAAAGGCGATTGTTTGTGTGGAATTGGTTTCAGCAGACAGTGTGTCGATTGTTGCGACTTAGATGCAGATCAGATCATGTTTTATGTGCATTTTATGTAGAAATCCAGGTAGTTCCAAAGCGTTTGCACACTTTTTCTTCCAACTGTATATTAAATAACAAAATTGTAATTAAAAAAAAAAAAAAACACGACTAAAATCCACGACTGCAAGAAACTTCACGTCTAACAATCCAATAGATAATGACAGTGCCGTTTCATTGTAAACATCTATTGAGTTAGCAACGAGGGAAACACATTAATTAAAATCAAATATTCACGGACGGTGTGGATGCAAGTCGTAATCATTCGGTACATTCTGCCCGGGTAAACCCCTTTGGATTGTGGTTTTTCGGTTTTCCAATTCATTTTGCATTGACGCCTTGCTTTAGTGTGTGTCTGTGTTTTTTGTGTGCACCCACATGCTGAAGAAAAAAATCTCCCCTGTGAGGTAATATCCAGTCACTGTTGCGCTTTCACCCACTCACAGTTGTGACCGTAATCTGGTTTCAAAGTGCAGCTCACAGTCGTGGTAAAACAGAAAACATGGCCACTCACATGAGTGGAAGAGTCTACAGATGCACTGACTTCTTTCAAAAATCAAATGTGGAATAATTTCGGTTTCACCGCTGAATGTAACAGTGACAAAGTGTAAACTCTTGACGGACTTTTTATTGCCTGCAACATGTGTTGCACGCAATGATCTTTAGATATAGTACATGCAAAAAAGTAACCCATAATACAATAACCAAGTCACGCTCTTGTCTCTGTATGCTTATTTATAATTTTATCTGTGGTTTTATTGTTTTGCTCTTGATTGTAAAGTGTCCTTGAGTGTTGTAAAAGGCACTTATAACTAAAATGTATTATTATTATTATTATTATTATTATTATTATTGCAGAGTTGCGACTTTGCAACAATAGGAGCATTCAGTTCCCATAGTGACAGTTGAGAACCACTACTTTATAGTACTTTACTCTCACATGTAAACAATTTGTCAAGGAATAAGAGGCAATTTACGATTCGAAAGAGTTGCTTTTAAATAATGGTATCCTTGAAATAAATTACATTATTCTGTGGGGATTTAAAGATAACGGCAATATAGTGAGATTAAAATGACTCCAAAATCGTCGTCGTCATGTTACGAGATTAGAAGCAGCACATCTGTTCCAATGGCCAGATTCTTTTCCATTTGTACTGTTCTAGCACCCTCTAGTGGTTAATTTATTAGTGCAGTTTTGAATTGGGCTGTGCCCGCCACCTTCATTGAAAACCAACACTAATTGCGAGATGAAGAGGAACGTAACACGTTTGAGTTCCTCCATTAGCAAGCAAGTGCATCAAAATGTATAAATAGTGATATTAGTGATTGTAAGTCGTCAATGTACATTGAGGTTTATGTTAGCTGTACTATTTGAACTTTATGTATCATTATGACCCCAGGTCATGAGCATTGTTGAGACATTTACATGCAATTGCTCGTGTTTATTTATTTAATTTTTTTTTGGGTGGGGGGTATTTTGTGTTCGATAGAAACCACACACACTTTACACACAAATTAAACAGTCCACTGAGAAAACCTGGTCTAATTATACCTCACATGGACAAAGCTATGTTCGAACCGGACATACTGCAGCGGTTATCACTTCCATAAATCTGTTATACAAGCAATTTTTTTTACTATGTACAAAACACAACAATCTTTTTTTTCTCTGTGGGCTTTTTTTGGTTGTTTTCTTTAAAAATAATATTGTGGGTTTTTAGACAGTATCATGGCCTTTTTGTATATCGCCACAATATCGTGATAATTATCGTATTGTGAGATGAGGGCCGAATGATTGATCAAAATTTTGATTCTGATTTTGAATTTGGCTTCCCTCGGTCTTTAAAACTTTATACTCGAAGAAAACGATGAAGGTGCAGAACGGGAGCAATGCGTTTACAAGTTCCCAACGTTGTGAAAGTAGCCTGAATGCATCATGTTACTTGCGTTGCAAGCAAGTGTGATACTGCCATCGCTAAGGTGTTGGGGTTTACTGTAGAACTAATTACCAAATAAAAAGATTAGCACATATTATGTATTCACAAACAAAACATGCTTCGTTTATAAAATATCACCAGTGCTAATGCTAAAAACAATGGTGGATCCCATTCAAATGCTAAAGTGAAAGAAAACATGGAGTTTGGGAGTGTCATACCGTCAAATAGAGAATATTCGGACACAAACACAGTGGAAATAACTCCACTCAAAGGCAAAAATTCTTGTGAAAAACAAGTTTTAGTAATCGAGGTAAATCGTAACTTCTGTTCTCGTTCACTCCATCCATGCGCGGCACCACACTGCCAACAAGAGGCTAAAATGCAAAGGAACAGCTGACATTTATTTTTAGCGTTGCTAAATTGCTATTATTTAATTGTACTATATTATTTAAGTATATTCTTATCTTACTTAATGACTAATTTATTTCATGAATAGTTATATTACGTTATAGTTTCATTTAAAGACTGCAAGAATAAAAATAGAATCGCGCGTTGAAGGTGCAGGAACGAATAGGCATGAGGCAATGATGACATACCCTGTATATTTGGGCACTTGACTTTTAGTAATTACATAAATACTTAGTTATGAATCAATAAATTGTTCAAATTATTTTGAAGCACGTCTCAATCAAAATATTATCAATCGGGATTATTATTTTTTTTCATAATTTATGTGAGGTTTATGTGGTGATATTGTGTTTTGATGTTTGGATATTGTCGCATTCCTAATATTCAGTGCATTACAAAATGCAAGATATAATGACATGCGGAGTAAAGAGGTCATTCTGAGGGAGAAAAAGTTGTTCTCTTGATGTGCTAAACATACATCGGAAATTATGGTCCAAAATACCGTTACGTGTACCATCCTGAACCATTGGAGGTTTTTGTTGTTTGATGACAAATTACACGATAAAAGGCTGAAGCAACTTGAACAATCTGACCTGTCACACAGGTTGACAATGGAGAGTGTCATTTATGAGCTGGTGATGAGCGGCTTACATACAATAAAGTATCTGCGTGTGTGTGCACACCATGGCATGGCAGCGTAGCAAGTCAGTGAGGCTGCACTGAAGGAAACTAATCGGTAACAAGGACAGACGCTTACCCTTGGGCTGCTGAGTGGACTGATGGACAGACCGGAGGACGCTCCACTGATTGACCGTGACCTACACACATATGCACAAAACAATGAAAGTCAGCTGGCATGAATTATTCAGTTCAGTAAGACAGAGAACACAAATAAATAGGCAGAAAGCACACTTGTAGGTATAAAGAAAAGCCAGATGCCACAGCGTTTAATGAAATATATATATATACAGCATTTAAAAAAACTATCTATCTATCTATCTATCTATCTATCTATCTATCTATCTATCTATCTACCGGCCAAACAAGGTCTGCGTCAGGTGCTGGGGAACCAGAGCACCTTGATGAAAAATGGGCTACTGGAACAAAGCGGAGATGGGCGAGATGCGATATATATATAGATATATATATATATATATTTTAAATTTATTGATTTTTTTTTAAACGCTCTATGAGAGAAATGTAAATACCTGAAAACTTTTATTTTCAGGTACAGTATTTACATTTATGTTTGACACACGACTGCGGAGATAGCATTGCCTGTGAGCAAAATTATAGGAACAGATCAATTTAAAATAGATTCATGTACAACTAAATATTGCCGAAATGGTTTTCAAGGCTTTCACAGTAGCCTGTTTTTCTTTTTTTTGGGGGGAGGGAGGGTGGGGGTAGGGAAGAAATCACTTTTGAAGCTAAATGTATGTGCTGATGTGGGCGGTGTAATTACCTTAAGGTACTTGCCTTTGATGAACGCCTTTGATGTTTTGGCATTGTGTTTTGAGTCATTATTTTGTGTCTCCATGGTGGAGAATTTAAATTGACAGACAAAATGTTCCTCTACCCTTCTGAGTTCCTTTTGTTGCTTCCACCATGTCTTACATCATCATTGAAGATTAGTGAGCCCATATCCCAGAAGAAGCTATTTAGGCCAAAGCATGAAACAACATTCACAGGTGCGGTTGCACGTTTGCGATCACAAATGGATCCTTTTCATTAATTTTGTGTCAATAATCAGTGTAGTGGGACACACCGAGGCAATGAAAACACAACACTCTGTGACATGTTCTAACACCTTTGATCAAATGAAAAACGGTGGTTTCAAACAAAATTAGTTATCCTCTGGAGTGTTTTGCAGAGTGTGGGAATCAAATATGAAACATTGACCTCTTGTCTCCTATTCATATTTTGAAAGCAAAATGATTGGAAGTGTGCTTACTGTTTCAATGCTTTTGGAAGGTGAGTGAACGTATCAATATATAGTCTAGCTAATGTCAATGTTTACAAATTTAGTTGGATAGAACTCTGAGTATATTTTTAATAAAATAAGAATGACAATAAATAGACAAAATACAACATAACATATTAATAATTTTCTTTCAATATAAGGGCAAGCAAATTCCCACAATTTCTGCAAGATTTATATTTTGTTTTTGTTTCCCGACTTCATAAGCTTTTCAATATTTCATTCATGTGTCATTAACTTTTCATGTTCCTCCTTCCCTTCATTGCCAAGACACTGCTCTCCTGATGTCGTTGAAGAATTGTAGATTTAACTGCTCATGGACAATTTGGCTTTATTGGAAGTGAAAAGTGAAAACAATACATCATGAGTCAATATCCCAGAGGACACATAAACATTCACAACAACTTGCTGCACCTCTTAATTTGTCATGGTTTGTCCCTTTATTGTTTAGGACTTTTCATATTTTGATGACGTCTGTTTATCTCTTGGTAAGATTACAGAACATTTTCCAAATGGATTTTCATAATTTGGGTTCAAGGTGGGAAGCACTGGAAAATGCAGGATAATCTTGGAAAATACAGTCATGGTGCCAAAAACGTGTAGACAAAATCCCTTCACGCCAGTGGGCAATTTAAGGTAATCGATTAATTAAACATGCATGTATCTGCAATGTAGAGGGGAGTCGGAGCATCGACACATGAAGACCAGAACTCTCAAACTCAGAACTGCGAGGCAGATTTGCGTACCGCTAAGCACCATGCTGCCCATTAAATCTTATTCCATTGTAAAGATGGCATCCATCCAATTAATTAGGAACACACATTGTGGTATAAACAGCCCAACAATGCTAGTGAGGCTTTGTCTGTTTGTCAAAAAAAAAAAAAAAAGAAATAACATTTCAATGTCTTCCTTGCTGTAACTGATACAATTCCACCAGGATTCACATTTAGAAAAACACAATATGTAACACAAATGTGAATGCTAAGTATGTTGATGAGGCTTTAACCACAGAAAAATAGTCATGAAATTTAGACGAAAAGAGGTTAAATGGACGCTACACGAAAACACCAATCAAATGAGAAGTAAATATTTTATCATGAACAAAATGGACCAATACCTTTCTTCCTTGCTGCAGTTAGCGTTTGTGATATCCAAGCTTTTACTGAAAACAGATTTGCTAAAAGTGGGGGTGGATGAAAAAAAAACAAGAAAGAAAAACAGACAGAAAGGCTGTCATATAAGGAATCCGACTGTACAAGCATGCAATGCTACAATCAATCGCTGTGATATTGAGCAAGATAATAGCAACGATGATTATGATCATGATAATCTTAATGAAGACGTACTCATAATACCAATAACAACATCTTACAAAAACCCCGCTGACTCGGTGAAAGCTGAGGAAAGTTGAAAATCCAATGACGAGTGCTGACCTATCGAATCAGGAAAAACGTCGAGATACTTTTTGAGATGAACTAGGATTGGCAGGCACTGGGAAGGGTCATTCTGTTTTCAAAGCAGACTGCATCTGTCTATATGACATTATTTTGGATGGGATTTAGGAATACTTTTTAAAAACTGTAATAACTGGCGTTGGAGAGGGACGGATCTTTGTCATTTAAAAACTGTTTTAAGTCAGATTAGTTTGATTTGTGATCGGGGCATACAGTATTTGGAACTCAGTCTCTGACCTGCTGACTGAACCTTACTGGCACTCTTAATCCTGTACGTGAATGAGTAAGTTCCCAGTCAACTATTGTATGTGTAAGTGTCAATGAATGTAAAAAATATCTAGTATTTCTTATGTTTGAGTAAAAGCCTCCCCTGTTGTGGCATTAATAAAAGTCTCTTTAGTCTCTGGCATTAATAATGACAATGTTAAGAACTTTCTGCGAAGGTGAAAAGAAAGAACGAAAGTCAAACGCTGAGTCTCCTACCTTTGACCATGAGTTGCCATGTCGATGGCTCGCCGTACGGGGACGGGTGATCCTCCCTCTGTGACGCTAAGCACCTCCATCGACTTCCTCTCTGGTCGCCGCTTCCCGTGACGGCTAAGCATGGGTGAGTCCACACGCTTCCTGGGAGGGTCTGCTGAGCACAATTCCGAGTTCAGTGAGTGACTAAAGTAAAACCTCTCCTTTTCTCATGAGCACTTTGAAACAGTAACTCATGCCTTTGTCACATCACGGCTGGATTACTGTAATGCACTTTACTTTGGAGTCAGACAATCCTCCATTAAGCGTCTCCAGTTGGTCCAAAATGCTGCTGCTCACCTCTTGACTGGTACTCGAAAGAGGGAGCACATAACTTCTACTCTGGCATCCCTTCACTGGTTCCCTATACATTTTAGATTCTTTTTCTTTTTCAGATCCTATTATTTGTTTTCAAATCTTTAAATGGCCTCGCCCCAACTTACCTCTCTCTCTCTGAGCTTCTCCGCTCCTACACACCTATGCAGCAGTGGTTGTTTTAAAGTGCTCTATAAATACAATTGAGTTGAGTTGAGACTAAGAAAGTAAATAGTTTGGACAAGTATGAGAATTGTATGAAACACAGTGACCGTTTCAAAATGTAAGCGTCCATTACATGCGATCATTCATTCATTCATCTTCCGATCCGCTCATCCTCACAAGGGTCGCGGGGAGTGCTGGAGCCTATCCCAGCTGTCTTTGGGCAGTAGGCGGGGTACACCCTGAACTGGTTTACATGCAATCAGAAGGTGCCAAATGTAAATACATTTTACCAAGGTTTTTTGGAGGACGTAATACCCCAAAAGCCCAATTAAAAGGCTCAACAATGGCAGCATTCATGATAATTGAATCAATAATCTGATTCGCTCTCTGTGCGTATGATGTATAAGTAGTAAGAGTTACAGTGAAGATTTCCATAGTTAGCAGTTGACTAAAGAAACTACGTGCCTGTAAATAGATAAATAAAATAAGATAATCCTTTTATAGACCTTACCATTAAATGTGTACATTGTAAAAATCTCACTGTTTCAAATCAACAAACTCAGCCAAACGTATACTGATGACAGAGGATGAAATCCAAACAGCATTTGGAGTTTAAACCACATCTTCCGTGCACCATGAATATCATGTTTGTGTTTCCGTTTGGATGAGCCATACCAATCTCATTGCGTGGAGGAAGGTTCTGGTCCTCGTGGCTAGGGTATCTTTCCTTGCGGTCAAGGAGAAGGAAGTAGATCATCTTTTCCTGATTGTCACTATGGAGAGAGTGAAGGCAAAGAGCAAAGTGCATGCTGGTATGACAGTTGACATGACAACACGATGCGTATTCAAGCAGAGGAAGTTGTGTGACTGCTGCATCAATGACCCCTATGCCAAGCAAGTTGCCCGTCGACTTCTCACTCACTCATCAGACAGTAGGTCTTTGGTCAGCTTGTCCTTATCCCTGAAGCAGCCAAGGGAATGCATACTCTCCAGGACATCTGGGTCGATCTCTTCCACTGTAGTCAGCATCCTGATGGCCACTTTCCTGGGGACGGGCTGCTCGGGCTCAGGCTCATTTTTTCCAGCGCTACAACACAACACGTACAGCGCAACTCACTCACCGTAGCCCCAAACTGCTTTCAGTGTCAGTCATTAGCCCAGATTTGGTAGCCACGTTAGGCTGCAACATCTTGCTGTTGTTTGTGTCACTTGTCACTCAAAGTCGAAGGTGTCAAATGTAAAGCACGGGGGCTTGATCCAGCCACGCCACATAATTTGATGTGGCCCACGTAAGCAAACCATGTGCATCGACTTCATGTTTCTTGCTAAAATACCAAAATTACAAATTGCCTTCACTTTGAAAAACGTGGTATTAATGCAAGCATCTTTTGTTGCCCCCTTTTATATCAACAAGTTATTCCTCAATTTGTTAAGTTTATGACAATCATAAATCATTTATTTGGGTTTGCAGTTTTAATGGTCCTTCGACAGAAACTATAACTATGACGTGGTGGCCCAATACAAAAATGACGACGATGTCACCGGAATGCTGTTGACACACATGTTGGGGTGCAATATAGTGGACCCATGCTGGGATGCTAAGTTTGATTTAAATACAGCTGTTGGGTAGTGCAAAATGTTTTAGGCCACTTCAAACTACAGTTTATAACTGAATAAATCATGTAACAAGAAGAAAAAAGAGTGATACATGTCCTACAGTAACATTCAATATGCTCATTATATTTTGGCATGGTTGATTTACTTACAGGTACCACGAATGCTTCTGGATCTGCTCTAACTGCAACACAACAGAGAAAAAACAAAGACAAAAATTAAATGAACCATAAGGCGCCATTTTGAAATGTGTTAATCGTAATTTCTAATTATTTATGATGAATGTAGTTCCATATTTGAACCTGATAACACTGATAATTGACAATGATTTTAGGGTGCAGCAGCTTTGTGTCCGAATTGTATATTTTGCCCGAATAACCTAAATCGAATTATGAGCTGTAAACAACTGAAAGTGAGCGAATGAGTTATTTGTTGGCACGTCTCAGGTGGTAGAGTGATGACCATACGTGGCTTACCGTCAGTCTCTTCGAAGCGTCCACTTCAATCATGCCCTGAAGGAGGTTTTGGCATTCTGGCGGGATGAAGTGAGGCATGTGGAAAACTCCGAGTTTCACCTTCTCCAAAAGATTCCTCAAGTTGTCATCATCAAAAGGCAAAGCGCCCTGGTGATTAAAAGTGGAAAACTTAAATTAACGGTGCATTACATGTACTGTACTTATTTTCATTATTCAATGTAAATAGAGCGGCATTCCCTGTGCCCTATCCCAGCCGTCTTTGGGCAGGAGGCGGGGGACACACTGAACTGGTTGCCAGCCAATCGCAGGGCAGAGAGACAAACAACCATCCATGCTCACACTCACACCGAGGGACAATTTTGAGTGTCAATCAGCCTGCCATGCATGTTTTTGGAATGTGGGAGGAAACCAGAGTACCCGGAGAAAACCCACGCAGGCCCAGGGAGAACATGCAAACTCCGCACAGGGAGGCCGGAGCTGGAATCGAACTCTGTAACTCTGCACTGCACTGTGAAGGAGACGTGCTAAACCACTCGACCGCCGGGCTGCCTTACACACACGCACGCACGCACGCACGCACGCACACACACACACACAGACACAACAAGATACACACCATATTTTCCTCACTATGAGGTGCACCTAAAAGCATTAAATTTTCTCAAAAGCCAACAGGGTGCTTTATAATCCAATGCACCTTATATTTGGGTCAATATTCTGATTTCTTGGAGTCAGAATTTTAAATGTTCTCTAAAATGTTCTATGGCTGTTGTACAGTGAGTCCAAAAGTCTTACTACAACATCACTTAAAATTGACACAATTATTTGAATGGATATATGAAACAGTGTAGATGATCATCATTCAACGGGAGAATTGCACAGACACACAAATTCACACTCTCCTGAAGCTCATTGACGTCATCAGTGCCAGAAGTTGTGATGCAACTGGGTCAAACATGGAAACTCCAGCCCTTACTTAAAATGATCCAGTGGAAGCCTGGCCGACAGTCATTGGGGGACTTTAGAGGTATAGTTGCAGTGTAATTTTACAAGCACACACAAAAGCAACCTTCTGTTTTCATGGAAATAGGCTGTCAGATGATCATTGATGGATTAGTTGAACTTTGACAAAGAGGATGCTGTGTGTAAGAGATATCGGTCATCAGTGCCAGTGATGATGAAGCAGGTCTGTGACTCTGTGCTCTCCAGCTGAGGAGATCACTTGGTGACGTCAATAAAATGAGCAGAACAGAGCCAGATGGCCACTGACACTGATTGTATAATCAAAATGAAACACATGCAGATTGCACTTTACGTAACATGCATCTCCCACAACTAAATTGTCATTGAAAAAGTTGGTGCAGCGATGCGAAGAAAACATTTGCTGTGATTTTTTTTCATTGGAGCCACTTTAGTGTGTGCTTCAGGAAAATTCACGCGAATAGTCGCCAAAGACTCGTTCACCATGCTTGACCATCATCGACTGTTACTGGAGATGTTTGACTGTTAGAAAGTATAATTCAATCGGAAGTATAATTAGAAAGTAAGGCTTATGTTCCCACCTGTCTTGTGTATCCACTGTGGTATTGGTGACGATGGAGAAGTACACTTTTCATTTTTTGTATTCAGTACTGCTTGCAAGAGAGCAGTACTGAACTGCACCAGACTGATTGGTCTTTAAAATGTATCTCATTTTTAAAGTATAATCTGGCTTTTAGCCCTGTAATGCCTGAACCATCAAGGAATAGCCAGAAAAATCTTATTTTTGGGAACTGAGATGTTCATTAACCCTTATAACAAAATCCACAAAAATATTTTTGCCATATCATGTTGTTTTAGATATTTGTCATATCACATTTATAAGCATGATGTGGATTACATCTGAAAATGATCATTTGGCCTGATAATCAACTGTTGTGGTCAGTGACTCAGAACATTTTTGCCTGTGACTTTATAAAACAAGGTTATATATAAAATATAACATGTCAGCAAAGTGGTCAACTGTTTAGCACGTCCGCCTCACAGTCCAGGGGTGCAGGTTACTCTGGTTTACTCCCATCCATTCGTCCATTTTCCGATCTGCTTTATCCTAACACTCGGGGGGTGCTGGAGGCTATCCCAGCGGCCTTCGGGCAGTAGGCAGGGTACACCCTGAACTGGTTGCCAGCCAATCGCAGGGCACACACAGAACAACCATTTGCGCTTACACTCACACCTAAGGACAATTTAGGGACAATTTAGAGTGTTCAATCAGCCTGCCATACATGCTTTTGGAATGTGGGAGTAAACCCGAGTACCTGGAGAAAACCCACGTAGGCCTGTGGAGAACAGGCAAACTCCACACAGGAAGGCCGGAGCCGGTATTGAACCCACAACCTGCACTGCTCTATGTGTGCCCTGTGATTGGCTAGCAACCATTTCAGGGTTCACCCCACCTACTGCCTGAAGACAGCTGGGGTAAACTCCAGCACACCGGCGACCCTCGTGAGGATAAGCGGCTCGCATAATGGATGGATAGATAGATGGATAAAACAAGACTTCAGTGCTCCAGGACATAACATGCTCAAGTAAACATGCTGTTAGGGCACGTCAAGGAGAGCACTCTACTTTTTTTTGTGTGTGAATTACAGTGTTTTGATGTTGTGTAAGGTGCATCTTTGTGATATAAAAATAGAGACATGAAACTTAATTGTTGCAACTGCAAGTCACAAACGACTGCAGGCGTTTCCTTTTGACGTCATCTTTATTTTCCAAAATGAAGTATGTGTGTGTGGTTTGAGAACAAATAGTAATACAATCACAAGGCTTTTTTTGAACAGTGTGACCACAGTCTTTCCTCAACAGTCATGTCTCACACAACTCTCATGTCCGCCATTAAGATATGATTATACTAAACTTCTTCTTGCCATGCAGAAATTACTAGTTATGTTAAAGATAATGGAAAAAAAAATCACAATATCGCAATATTAAAAGAGCCACGATATCTGCTCCGAGGGCCAGATTGTGTTCCATTTGAGCAGTTCCACAACCTTCTGGTGGTTAGTTTATTAACACAGTTTAATTTGAATTACTGCTATGCATGTTTTGGCCACCAATGGTTAAGACCAATAAGTTGCTGATAGTGTAGCGGTACACTAGCCTGCCTTGTGTGCTGGCAACGTGGTATCGGTTCACACTCAGTGATATGTTGCTGTGGGTGTGAATGGTTGTCCGTTTCTATAAGTGCCCTGTGACTGACTGGCAACCAGTTCGGGCTGCTGCCTTTAGCCCGAAATCAGCTGGGGTGGGCTCCAGCACGCCACCACGACCCTCATGAGGAGAACCGGTACTGAAATGAATGAATGAGTTGCTGTTTAGGACCCACTCTAATTGCCAGATGAAGGGAAAAGAAACACCTTTGAGCTACTCTCCACATATTTATTCGACTCACAATGTGTGAATTGGCAACGAGTGCCTTGATATTAAGTGTTATTCATGTAACCAGCAGAGCACCGCATTGTGAAGCACATCAACCATGATCATTTGCGCCGCTAAACCAATAAGACCTATTTCTTCACTGCTGTTATGTACAAAAACACCACAATGCGCTTTTTTCCCCCAGTTTAGATAAATGACATTATGTACACCTTGAGACCGGTGTCCATTTCTTGACAGTATTAAGTTCATGATTGGTGAGGTACTACTCCTCTGGAGTCTGATATAAAAATATGAACACAAAATAGAACATGAGCCTATTTCAATGTTTACCTCCATTGAAACATGTTTCAAATCAGGTAAAGACGACACTTTTGAATATTTTCAAAGCTTTTCATTTTGCTTCAATCAATTCCACACTATTCAACAATGTGATAGCAACAAAAACAAAAAGAATAGTCACGATAATTTCAAGTTTATTGTTTAAAAAAACATATATTTGCCTACTTATATTAAATATAATATGAAAGCAGTGGTTGTTTGTCTATGTGTGCCCTCCGATTGGCTGGCAACCAGTTCAGGTTGTACCCCACCTCCTGCCCGAAGACAACTGGGATAGGCTCCGGCAGGCCCGCGGCCCGTGTGAAGATAGGTCGATCAGAAAATGGATGGATGGATGTTATGAAAGCCTCGATTATAAAAGTACCTCGGTGTATGGTATCATAACTGCATATCAGATGTTTCTTACAATCTAATCCGTGGCAAAGTCGGTAAAGAACTGGATACGTTCTGATGAATTTATTGGAGGCAAACACAATTGCGTTTTGAATGTAAAGTTTTTGAACAGCAAATATGTCCATCAATGACAATTATTGGATTGAAAAAGAACACCAATGTAAAGCATCGACCATTGAACTAAAGGGAACATAATTTAATGCAATATATTATTTTTCATTACATGCACGTGCGCGCACACACACACACACACACACACACACACACACACACACACACACACACACACACACACACACACACACACACACACACACACTCATTCAAAACTAAGAACAACTTATGAGTCTTCAATTAACCAAAGAAGTTTTCGGACTCTGGGGAGAAGTCAGCATACCCAGAGAAAACTGATGCAAGTCACGATTCAGAGCCCCAACTTCCAAAGTGTGAGGCGGATTCGCAAACTACTTGAACACTGCACTACCCAGTATATGCCATTCAAGAGGATTTCCTTTTAAGTTCCTATAATGCAAATTGCTGAAACCACAATAAAATGTAATTGCAGAAACATTTGGCCCAAGATGATATCAGCACAGAATGAAAATACTGTAATATGTGTTTGCAAAAAGAACAGGGAAGACTTAATAACAAAAACAAGTTTGAAATCACTCCAGTGAGATTTAAAAAAAATAATAAAAAAAAAACTCACCACTAAAAGTGCAAACAGGATGACTCCACAGCTCCATGCATCTGCTTTTCGGCCATCATACTTCTCCCCCTTGTAGACATATACATTGAGAGGAAAATAAACCCGCAGAATATTACGATATATCATTTAAATGCAGATAGTTTATTAAACTACAAATCACTTTCATCTGTGTCCTGGCACCATCCTTTTTTGAAAAAAAAAAAAAAAAAAAAGCTCACATATAGTATAGTAAAGATGGGGCAAATGAAGCTTCAAGATGCTTCATGAACCATTTTTTTGTATTTTTGACTCCTCTAGATGGCACTCTGCTTTACATAGGACTGAAAGCACACTGGATTGACATTTTTTCCAAATTTTTTCTTTAAACCAACAGTGCAATCTAGAGTCAACAACTGGTTCATGAAATACTGTACTTGTTAATTTTTTTTTAATTTAAATTGAATTAATGTTTTATATGCTTCATAAGTTACATCTACGGTATTATTAAGGTTTAGTTATCAGCACAATTGCAGAGGAGGTCACAAACAAGGTGTTCATGGGCATCAGGTCGGCCACAAGGACCACATGAGTAGCACGCGATCCTATTGTATAACTAGCTTAGAAGCCATGAGACATTGTGATTTCCTTGTAACATTGTAGAGGCGATCTTTTTGAAAATGTGATCGCGGAGAATTTTAAAAGTGTTGGATACTGGTATTTATTTGTTTCTGATTGTGAGAAATCATTAATATGATCAATGTCTACACATAGATGAATATCATTTATTAATCATAACACATACAATAATTACAGTTAATTTGAGGACTTTTGTTATTTTAGAAGCGTGTATTGAATGGGCAACTCTCAGTTTCAAAAAGGTTGGTGAGCTCTGGAAAACAAAGAGAGCCAAAATGGCATGACTGCATCATAAATAATATAAGAGTAGCAGTGACATAAAGTATATTTCCTCCCAGTAAGGGAAAATAGTCTGAGGCCAAAAAAAAAAAAAAAAATGAATATAGTGAATGCCGAGGGATTGCAACAGTGACGTAAGTGTCGCTGCAGGAGGTTGGCGCTACTATTGTTTCATAAAAGACAGCAAACAGAAAGAGGGCAAAGGAGAGAGCACTTACCCTGATAACCTCTGGGCAGGCGTAATGCGGCGATCTGTAAAAGAGGCACAGAGGGAATGATGCTGGAGAGGACTCAAAGTGGTCCACTAAATCACACATCATACTCACTCAAAGGCAACACAGCCAGCAGCCAACATACCGAAGAAGAAATGACTAAAGATCACAAAACCTTCTCGCTGAGAGGGGTTGAACAAATCCCTCCATGACATTACATAACATTGGGAACCTGAACTTTGCTAGACAAACAAAACTAAATACGATATTGCTTCATGAAATAAGCAATAATGTAATAAAATATTACTTTTCTGGTTTGAGTTACATGGCTAGACAAACATCTTCACCGTTCCTTACATAAAAATAAATAAAATATACTGTATGTAAATAAAAAAATAAAAAGCTGTTTGGTGTCAACCAGGGCCTTTTTTTACATCACACAATTAGTTTGTAGCAGCGCTTGTCAAATAAATGATGACTATAATTTATGGTTTAGAGCTTATTTGTGCTCCAAAAAAACACATTGATAAAATATCTCTGAGGAGAAACATAAACACACGTAGAAGAAAAATGACAGTTCGTCAACATTTGCAGATTGTTTAAGGAACCCGCAAAAGGTTAACTGTTGGTCTAGCTACAAATCAATATTTACAACTTGCTTTGTTTTACTACACCTCTAGACAGGTAAGATGAAAAATGTGAGACAATATGTGCGTGCGAAAACAGCCACTGGCTTAAAATACTGATAGGGACTTTTAAAACTGAAGATAGAAATCACAGTGTAAAATTGGCAAAAAAAGAAAGAAAAAAAATCCTGAACATTAATTCTTCGGAACAATCATTCTGAGCATTGCTTAATAGAGTCATTATTCTGACATTCGTGCGAAGAGTTTTATCGGGCCACTGTCTGTGTCGACTCATTGTTGAATAAATGAAGCAGATAGTGTGACTCCCTTTAAGTGTCTCCTCAAATTTCTGTGCTGAACAAATGTGGATGCACAATCTATGCCTTATTTACGAAAATTAACGGAAATGCCATCTCCTTACACCTGTTCATGTTTTCAGTCTTCCTGCTCAGCCCTTATTTACGAAAATTAACGGAAATGCTTACACCTGTTCATGTTTTCAGTCTTCCTGCTCAGAGCGACACCTCCCTGAGTAGCATTTTATATTTTCGGCATTGTCATACAATAAGGGAAAAGTCATCAGCCTTTTTACTCATGCAAAGATGGCTGCACAATCCCTCAATGATTCGTCATCATAAAGAAAGACTGTATCAAAGTATCACTAGCAACTGTTGGCAGAAGATTCCATGAACAAAAGCTCGAAGACAAAACCATAGGATTCAAAGAAGTAGCAGGAGTAATCGGAAGTCAAGGCTGGAATTTGCCAAAAGAGTATAGCGGCAAGCTAAAAAAATTCTATTGGGGAGTGTTATGCATTGGATTTCATGGACAAATATGAACCTTCACAAAAGTGATGGAAAGGATATGCAAATGATACAAATTATACAAGCTCATCTCTGAAACCCAGAGGAGGTCATATCACGGCTTTGTCTTACACGACTTCATCCAGCAGAGGCTCATTAATCTTCATTCATGCGCCATGATGGCAGCGGCACAATTAACGCAGTCTCTAGAAACATTTTAAGGAAAGTCAAAGAAAGATGCGACCAAATCGACTGGTAGCTCCTTTATCACGCCGAATGATAATGAGCCAAAACAAACTGCCAAATCAACCAAGTAGTTTCCCAAGGAAAAGAAATTGAATGTTTTTTTGACACTCAGTTACTCAACTATGTCATGTTACTTCATATGAACAGTTTGCAGCTTCCAGGACTTGTGTATTGGTCCTTGCATCATGTGGCTGTGTATCATTATGAAATATTATCAACATGATTATCAACATGACCCTATCCATATCTGTATTTATATTGCACTTAATTGAACGGTGTTTGTTTTTCTTTTCTTCTTTCTTCTTTCTACCCATTATCTTGCTGCTGTGGACTGTAAATTTCCCCAGTGTGGGACAAATAAAGGATATCTTCAATCTTAAATCTTAAATGAGGTGACTGTGGTAGGTTATAGAGGACCGGCAGTGCAGAAATTAAATAAGTACATTGTTTTAAAAAAAAAAAGATGAATGAATGTGCTTTACTTATTTCAATATTTAGTTTATTATTTATATTTATTTATGTTTACATTACATTTATATTTATTTTGTTTTTTTTAATTTCAACATTTATGGAACCATATATTTATTTATTTAATTGTACATTCAATTATTTCAAACATTTATTTATTTTAATATTAATTTAGTTATCCATTCATCCATTTTCTAATCCGTTTATCCTCACGAGGGTTACAGGCGTGCTGGAGCCCATCTCAGCTGTCTTTGGGCAGTTGCCAGCCAATTGTAGGGCACACACAGACAAACAACGATTCGCGCTCACAATGACATGTTCGCAGTAATTTAGAGTGTTCCATTAAGCTGCCATGCATGTTTTTGAAATGTGGGAGGTAACCAGAGTACCCGGAAAGAACCCAGGCAGTCCTGGGGAGCCGGAATCGAACCCTGTACCTCGGCACTGTGAGGCGGACGTTCGAACAAGTCTACCACATGCTGCCCTCATTTAATTATTTGTATATTTAAAGAAGATTTAAAGGATCATGGACTGTTTCACAAAGAGCTTTTAAACACGATAAATTTCTCTCTTCAGGAGTGCACCTTCCCTTCTGCCTTCAAAGCATCAGTGGAAAGGCACTTTCTGAATGACAACTACCCAGCAGTATCAAGCTGACCTTTTTTAAGCAAAACATTTTTGAAAAACTGAAGGCAGCTAGAATAGGCTCCAGCACCCCCGCGACAACCCTTGTGAGAATAAAGCAGACCGGAAAATGGATGGATGGAGGGAAGTTTTTAACAACAGTTTAACCAGTTGCAATATTTGTGAAAAATATCAGTCTGTTTTTAAGGTAAGCAAGTAATCTTCCCTTTATTGTACTCAACAGTGGCCTGTGCAGCGCACATTATATAGCATGCAGCTGTTTAATAAAAATTTAATTAAATCTTGATCAAAATATTGGAAAGATTTAAAAAAGCTAATCAAAAACTTTGTGCGCCTTTTTGTATTTTAGCCACTCACCCACAGCTGGTCTCCAACAGACTCTCCCCGACCTGCAGAGACGCCATGCCAAAGTCTGCTATCCTGATGTTGTTCTTCTCATCTAATAACAAATTCTCCGGCTTCAAGTCTCGGTGGCTGGATGAGAGGACACGAAAGAGAAAAAAACGGTTACAAAAGTCAAACCCACAAAACATTGCTCGTGATATACCTGTAAGGTTACAAACACAGCTTTACCACTGTTCGCAGCTCAGTTTTGCAACCTCAATAATGCAGATTGAATAAATTCGGGAACTGTAATGAATTCATGATTCACACACTGTATAAAGCAATAATCAATTGCTGTCTCCCTGGGACCCACATCTTCCTATTACTGCCAATTTGTGACACATTTTATGGACGTTACAAACAATAGCATTCGCTCGGAAAGTATTTGTACAGTATGTTCCATTTCCAAACAAATGAGGATGACAAACCACAAAAAGCATATTGCTAACTGTCATGCACGATCAAAAATGAAATATATGAAGAGCAGGTATTTTGCACGTATGCACATATTTTCTTTATCTTCCCATCAGCATTTTTGTCAAACATCTGGTTAGGAGGTGTGTGGTCCTATGTGCCCCCCCCAGTAGCACTGATGGAAAACTGTGGCCCCCTCCAGCATTTAAGTTGCCCATCCCTGGGTTAGATATTAAAGGTGACAAACCATATGGAGTGGCTGTGGCAGAAGTCCAGAGCTGATATGATCTGTCGGAAGAATTTTCGTGCTTCTTTAGGTGTCAGTCGGCCTTTCTTCACAAGGTAGTCAAAGAGCTCTCCACCAGACACATGCTCTAGCACCAGGTACCTGCAAAGAGGCAAGATTTTACACTTTAAACTCGTCCTTGAGTATTTCGAGTACCTCGACTAAAGTAAGTGCTTGAGTACCCGCTTATTTACATGTGAACTGAGTATATTCAACAACACCATTTTTTTCACTGTATGATAAAAAATATTTTGTTTGTTGAGAATCTAACAAAATAGTTTACTTTTTTTGTGGATGCGATAAATGTTGGGTTTTCCATTGGTTAAATTCTTCAAATACCATCATCAGTAGACCCATTACTCCATTAATAAGGTAGGCCTTCGGTACAGTGTGTTGGAATTGGAACATATTCAATCACCACTGAATGTAAATGACAGAGAAAATTTTGTTTGGGTTTGGATATGCTTAGAATGTTTTAATTTTCACCTCCATTCATTTGTCTCAGGGTTAGTGGTGATTCTTGATGGCTGTTGCTGTCTCACCTTTTTTCCACATCCTGATGTATTAGCAGATTAAGAGATCTGCTCAACCGTTGAACTGTCACAGCTATTTAAATTTGAAATGCCTTCGCATGTGATTTGTGAGTGCGCAATGTACTATGGCAAACTGTTTGCATCTCCAACCACGCTTGTCTTCACAGCATATTACTGCGCCCTTTGACAGTGGTGCATCGATCAATTACAAAATAAGGCATTCATTTATGCTAACTGAGCAGAGCCACTATACACAGTAAATGAATGTAGACAAAAATGTATGGAGTTTCAATCTACATCTTACACTATGAATTGGGTAACATCATTGAGTACAAAGTACATACACTTCGCTACTGTACCTCGGTAGCATGTTCACATATCGGTACTTTATTTCATCCATTCATTATTGGTCACTTTCACTTTGACTCCGTAATATTTTACATGTAAAAACACATTTTTATTCCGATAAATTTCCCCTGATTGTCTTCATTACTTGTGCCAAAAAAAAGTCCAAAGAAATAATTAGTTGACGTAATGCGTGAAAGACGAGACTCAAAAGCGTAAGAACGCCCCTGCCTGCACGCAATGTTCAAAGGGGAGCTGGACAGAGATGGGAATAGTTTCTTATAATCCGATGCGCCTTATATATGGATCAATACTCAGATTTCGTGGACGTAGTATTTTAAATGTTCTGTAAAGCGCTTTGTTACAGCTGCAGCGGTTGTGAAAGCTCGATGTAAACAAAGCCCTATTGCAGTGGTCCTCAACTAGAAATGCTGTCGGTCCACTTTTTTTTTTTTTTTAATAAGACCAAGGTCCGGTCCCATGCACAGCGGTGATGGGGAGCAGGGCTATATGCCCATTTAGTATGGTCAAGCCAAGCTTATACAAATCAACACTCCTCACAACCAACCAATAATGGGGTGCATGAAAATAATTATTCACTTTGCCAGTACACAGCAAATAATGAGAGGTATTGTGTTGAGGCACAGGAACTCTTATTTTGTTAAGTTGTGCCTGCTTAATAATAGAAATAGCCCTTTTAGGGAAATAA
>NW_017804803.1:97623-101392 GCF_001891065.2 Hippocampus comes
CTTATGTATGGGCACACCTTAAGTTCAGAGGAGCCAATCAGCGCATCGTTATCGCCGACATGCCCTGCTCAGCCAGGGTCTCCAGTTAGTCAAACATTATACAACACAGTCGCGCTGCTGCGGTCATCTGCAACACATCTGTTAGTGCACGCAAAGAATACAACGGATAATTTTAACAAGCGATCGCGGTAATGCGCAGATTATAGTCCACAAATATAAAATGTATAACGTAAAAATCACTTTATAAATTATTATTTTATACAATTTGCCGAGGGTCCGGACAGAGGAGGTCCGGACAGAGGAGGTTCGGACAGAGGAGGTCCGGACAGAGGAGGTCGGCGGTCCGGTCGTGGATCGCGGTCCGCCAGTTGAGGAAGGCTGCCCTATTGTGTTGTATTGCATTCCTTGAGCGTTGTTCCATCTAGTGGATGTGTAATGCAACCGCAGCCGCTATTGCAGCTTCTATTCTACGCGATTTATAAAGCGGTGCGTCCTATATATGAAAAAAGTTTTAAAATAGGCCAGTCATTGAAGGTGCGCCTTATACTCTGGAGCGCCTTATAGTGCGGAAAATACAGTGTCAAAGCAAGTTGGGGAGAAAGCATCCTACGTAAAAGTAGATAATAAAGTTAATACAGATAATAAAGAATACAGTAAATAATAAAGTTACATATGGATGTGCATTCAGTAAACATTAAAAATAAAGTGCATTTTAAATGTTCTGACGTCTGCTCGATAGCGACATTAGCTGCTCAGTGTGAGAAAATTAATCTTTATTTCCACATTTTCAAAATTCTGTTCACAAACATTACTGTGGGACGGTTAGTGCAGTGGATCTACTTTACATATACTGTATCGGGCATCGTGTCGGGACCAGCAGCAGAAGACCCTGATCGCAACACATCTATTTTTGATTAAACCAGACCAAATTGGACCGCTACATTTTATAATGCACCGTCCTTGAATCGTATCGCACCCCATATCGTGATAGACAAAACGAACTGTCTTTTATGAGGGATGCACTCCAGGTATAAATTGGTTCGTTGTTGCAGACGATTTGATTTAGTTTCTTTGAATGTAATTAACTTAAATAGTTTGGGCTTTGGGGTGATTTTGAATATAGTTGCATATTAAATAACATGACAAAAGCTACAACCACAGCATATTAGTCGAGTCATAATTCCACTCAATCAAACCAAATTGAATTGTTCCACTTGAAAATGTACAGTTCTTGATATGTATCATTCTCAATGTATCGAAATATGTATCAAACTATGTATTGAATCATTTTTTTATTGATGGGATGCACACCCCTAATATATACATACATACATAGTTTTTATTTTTATGTACTTATGACTATTTACTATGACAAAAATATATTAATTGTACTTACAGGTATTTCTTGTTTTCGTAGACATCGTGCAGCTTTAATACATGAGGATGTTCTATGAGTTTCAGAATGGCTATCTCCCGCTCAACCTGGACAAGAAAACAAATACATGTGTTAGTCAAATAAGGGGAAAAAATTACATACATAACTAACTTATAGAGAGTTACACAACAAACATCCTCGGGAAATCGAGGTCCAAATATTTCATTCATCATATGAATTCTATGAGCCATACTTTGTCTGGTCACTCACATTGGATGTTTTTGCCATGGGTGCCCCTACCAGGGATATGAAGCCGAAAACAACCTGGCTCCTAGGATCATTGGGACACACAAACCCATCAACCACGATAAGGTGACGGCTCTGGGCGGGGTAATTTTGGAAACGTGTCAGTGAATGACTACAGTAACCCTAGGAAGATGATGTGCTCTGCTTGCCCTGACCCACACCATGCTGGCAGCAACGTGGCTAAACAGAAGATGGAGGATCAGATATAAACTCAAGTACAACATTCACTACAGGCTACTTTTTTCCCCATGATGTCTGGCTACGGTGGCTTGTTAAGCGCCAAAAGGCACGTGTATCGTGTAGTTGGTGCGGATCAGCAGTGTTTTTTTTTTTTTTCTTTTCCCCACACCTGAAGCGAAGTGCCGTTTGGAGGCGCACCAAGACCACCTCAAACAATGTGTCTCGATCTGGTTGTTTGATCTGCACCAGACCCATAAAAGAAAAGGTCCGGACCAGTGTGGTAAATGAGGCCTGGTCCGTTTAAGGTGTGTGAATATATCCCTTAATGAATTAAGAGGATGGACTTTGGTTCCAGAGCTGTGCTTCTGAATCCCCATTTAATTGAAACATGATACAGAGTTGAAGGGCATGAGTGGTGATAAATTGGAACATCCGCTCTCTCATCAAGGCGCCATCTGTTGTTATGATGGCTGGGCCGTCCAGAAGAGGGGGAACTAAATTCTTAATGAATTCTAAAACAAGAGAATAAATACAAAGAGCGGGTTTGAGATTATTCAGTTAAATGAGGAGCATATACTGTATACACACACACACACACACACACACACACACACACACACACACACACACACGCACACATACATGAGTGCACACTTCATGAATTCATTCCGTGACCACACGTAACTCAAAACACTTCAATCTAAAATAATCTTTTACTATTGAAATTAATGGAGCTATTCATTTGTTCCAGCCTTCATCCTTCCAAAAAAAAAAAACAAAAAAAACAACGTAAATAATCATCATGTATATTTTATTCATTCATTCCTTCATTCTTCAATCCGCTTATCCTCACAAGGGGGTGTTGGAGCCTATCCCAGCTGTCTTCGGGCAGTAGGCGGGGGACACCCTGAACCGATTGCAAGCCAATCACAGGGCACACAGAGATGAACAACCATCCACGCTCACACTCACTCCTAGGGACAATTTAGAGTGTTCAATCAGCCTGCCATGCATGTTTTTGGAATGTGGGAGGAAAAAAGCCTGCGTGGGTTTTTTCCAAAACCCACGCAGGCCCGGGGAGAACATGCAAACTCCACAAGGAAGGCCGGAGCCGGGAATCGAACCCTGCACCTCTGCACTGTGGTTAGCGCATTGACCTCGACGCGCTAACCACTGGACCGCCCATGTGTAATTTAATGAGGGAAAATTGCACCCCAAAATATCAGGGTTCCCACTCTTCCACTTGCCTTTTATTTATGGACCTTTTTATGACTTTTGTGGTCCAATTTAGCCATTTTTTTAAGGACTTTTTCTCCATTCAGCGGGGGATTCACGGTGGATTTAATGCCCACTCAGCAATACATGGGCTGAACAGAAAGCCACATATCACTGAGCTGGTCAAATCATTGCTGCCAAAGGAAGGAGACATCTTTATTTTTAGGGGCAATCACTTAACCCTTTATTTGACATACTGTATGTCAAATTTTCACGTTGCTACCTGTATCACAGGTAGGAAAATGAAAAAAAAACATTTTTAATTAATTCTCAAATAAAACACACAAAGAAAAATTTAAATTGAGAAAATATAAAACTTCAATTCATTTTCGAATAAACAAAACTCTAAGAACAGAGCTAATGGTCATATGGGTCACCTGGACAGGGTTTAGAAAAAGCTGGTTTCACTAACAGTAGTACTGATTGCCCATCTTAGCAGTATCCAGTATACCTGAACAGCTGAAATGCATGTCATAAGTCTAAATCCCAAATGGTCCAACCCTATTATTCTCCCTCATATCACCTTCAATGATCAGACATGTTTTATAATGACAAATATGAAACTGATATGACAATTAGGGAATAGCAGACAGTGACTTAGTTTTCTCCTCAATCTCTTTTGCAAGTTCTTGG
>NW_017804803.1:101548-118341 GCF_001891065.2 Hippocampus comes
GCAGCAGTCGAAAGTCTGCTGCTCTCTGCTGTGTGTGCGTCCGCGCCAACATATACGCACGCGCACGCCTTTTGGTTTCAACCAAGCAACCGACGTCACAAATCAAATACGCTTTGATCTACGACAACAAAAAGATAGCCTAGCCGAAACAACAGCCTTGCTTAGCTGACGCACACACAGCAGAGAGCAGCGAACTATCGACTGCTGAGGCGCGCTTCGCTCGACTGGCGTCGCTACATATTTGTCTGTCACTTATTGAGATAAATAAATTCGATGAATAGATTTTTCCAGAAAATACGGTAATTGTTTGCCGAGCCGGCAACCAAACCATCCATTCACTGCCCTAGGATGTCGTCAGTCTATTGTTGTTTCCCGGAATGACCCGAAGTGATCACGTGATCATCGTCGGAACTAATCTAATCGGAGACGGCGAAAAAGCAGAGCGGGTACCAGGTCCTGCATGTTCCGACAAAACTATGAATTGGAAGGGTGGGGAAAATGACATACACAAATGAAATGAACACCACAGGTTAATTTTTATGGATTTTTATGGATTTTAGAAGATTTCCCTGAAAATTATGGACAATTAAGAACATAATTTTACAACTTCTTTTTTTATTGATTTTTATGAACTTTATGGACCCGTACGAACCCTGAATATTGTAGGTTGCAAAGACACGAATGACATGAAATAGAATTGAAAAGAATTAATGAGTTTTTGTCACAATGCATCAGTTGAATGGCCATTGTGCCGCTGTTTAAGGTGTGCCTGCCTTGGCCATCTCTGAGGGAAGTTTAAGACCTACAGAGGGATATCGTGGTTGTTGAGACTTCTCAACTTTTCGCATCTCAACGATATGCAGTGTTGTTTTTGGCAGCCATTTTAGATTCAGTCTTAGTCTCAGTCTTTTGGGCAAAAATGCTTATTAGTTTTAGTCACATTTTAGTGATTCCTATTTGTGACAGTTTTAGTCTGGTTTTAGTTGATGAAAACTCAAAAACGTTTTCGTCTAGTTTCAGTCAACAAATATTCAAAAACGTTTTAGTTTAGTTTTAGTTAAAAATAGACATGCAAGGTTTCCACCCAATAGCAAAGACTGATCTACTAACACATCCTGTAAAGGTCTATCGGTGAATACAAAACAATTAAAAGTAGGTATTATATCTTTAAATAGATAAATATCTTTGACTATATAAAGAAATATGTTTTAATAACTTATTAATCACATGGCACCCTGTGTCTAAGCCTTTTGATACTTCATTCTGAGCAACAGCCCAAATTACAATGTATCAGTAATGTATTTCAAACACATAAGTTTGACAAAATTTAAATGGTGGTAAGTTCATTTCATCCTCTTTCTCTTCCTGACATCTATAGTTGGGAAAGAGATAACGTCAAAATCTCCTCAATGGCTGCATCAAAAAGGGTGAAAGCTCCCTAAGAACTGTACCCAAGGATGGCTGACTGATGTGGTGACCAACTAGATTAAGGTCAGGTCAGCAGTGAATCATTGGGGTGATGAACTGAAAAGAGTATTTTCTGCTCCACCAACCCAAGCACCGTCAACAACAGTTAGAGGAGTAAGTCGGGATAAAACAGCATATGGTTTATGATAAACGTGGATGAAATTTGAAATGGTTTTACTATTTTTAATTGTTATGATCATTACTATGACATCATAATGTGCGTGATGTGCAGTCTGTGTCTGTGTGAATGTGGCCCCTTTAAGTGGAGCGAGAAAGAGTATTTCCAAATTAGCAATTTTGTTATCAGAGGTAGGCAATTGACAAAATGTTGCCAGTTTGTTATAAGTCATCTGTCAGCAGCCTGAGCAACCGTCCATCATCGTCAGGCTGTCATTTTTTTCAAGCCGACCAAACAGTAATCGCCAGTCGATCAGTCCATCACGTTATTTTAACAGTACTTCCATCACCTATTACTTCAATAAATTTTACCGGTCCGCTAGTCCGTCTATCGTCAGTCTGTTACTCCCCCCCAATATTTTTGGAATGTGGGATGGAAGCGGAGAAAATCCTACGCAGTGACAATCAGTCAACCACCGTGCCGACATTTCACATATACTTATTTGTCAGTCTATTGAACTGTCAAGTACAGCGGGAACATGCTGGTGGCTGCTTGCCACCATTTTAACTCCTAAAATGCCAAAAAGTTATACTTTAAAGTTTAAAATGGCTTAACCAGAATAATGCTCCGCATTGTGACCCAAGGTACAATCCAGTCTAAGTTGCTTGCATTCCCACACCTGTCAAAAAATACTTTCGACATCTTCCACTTCTTTCTTCTTCTTCATTAGCAGATTGCGGCTCTAAAGTGCATACCGCCACGTGCTATATAGGAAGCGCAAAGCATTTCCATATATAGTCAATGGAACCAACCCTGCTTTTATTTAGCCCCGCGAATAAACACACGAGGCTGGCGGGATGTGTTTCTGTCAGTCTGAGTATCGTTTAGTTGGTATTTAACTATGCTTTTGGTATTATCTTCGTTTCATAATGGCTGCGCAGAGCTCAGAACGGAGTTGTCCGTTGGAGTGTGTGTCGGGCAGAATCCTTTAAGGTTACAATTGGGTCCTGCTAATAATTACCACAAGATGGTATCAGAATACTAACAGGGAAAGAATTCAATGGGGAATATAAAGAGACTGTAACACCATATTTAAGGTGCATCGGATTATAAGGCTCACTGCCGTTTTTTTCAAAAAATTGAATGCTTTTAGGTGCGCCTTATTGTACGGAAAATATGGTAGTTATATCCTGCCCAAAAGATTTCCAACATATTTTGTCGAGCAACACAACAGAGTGGGCCCTATTTTCGCACGTTATGGTCCTGCTGGTCTAAAAATAAGTATTTGGGAATTTGGCAGACCGCGCTACGACTTTGTGTGCGTTCTGGCAGATCGAGGGTGTTTATTTTTTTTTTTTTAAAATACACACGCTCGGCACACCTGACAATCTGGTGACAGAGAGTGGACTAGACTTTAGACCAGGTGGACCCAGGTCTAAGTTGTGGCGCAAGTGGTGTAATGAGATTTTGTTGGATTTCACCCAGGCGCAGACAGAAAGAATCTGCCCTCTGCTCATATATGTGGTGGATGTCATCATAATTCATTCAGAAATATGACATCAGTGCATGAAACCTTCTGAATCATTACACTGTAGAAATTAATTCATTGAACGAACACTGAATAATCATCAAAATCATAATCATAATAAGAATAAGAATTTTACTGCTATTCTATATCTTGAATATATTTTTAAAGGCCACCCCGTACTGCGCCACAACTGGTGTGGTTGTTTGTGTTGAAGGGGAGGGGGTATTGGTTGATGCTGTCATGCACAGACAGACGCACGATTGTTGAGGGCGGTCTCCAAGTGTCCACTGAGTCTCCAAGTGTCCACTGAGCAGCGGCCAACTTCCACAAGTGTAGAGCTCCTTGCATTTCTTTATAAATGTATTTTGCCCCTGCCGATCTCCTGCACGGACTCGGGCATGTCCATTATGCTTCGGCCATGGAGACCACGCGCCTCTCCTGTGCTGTACTTAAAGGAAATGAGGGGAGCCGCTTGAATTGGCCTGGAAACAAGTCAGCTGTATTCAGTCCCACAATGGTGCTGACGTCCATTTTTAACTGCACCCACCCACAAAAACACCAAAAAAAGGTAAACTCCACCCATGCACAGAGATAGATTGCACTGAACACTCGACTTGTGGCGGGCAAGAAAATAGGGCCCAATAAGTTGCCCAGATCACAAGACCCCTCAGTTTTCTTTGACTCAGCAGTTCAGAGATGACTCAATCATCACTACATTGCAAACAACCCACCAACCAAAACCACGATAAATTGTTTACCAAAATTCTTAAATTTGATTTTAGCTCATTTTTTTTCTATCATTAGATTGCAGAGACACAACACAACCTCCTGTCGATGAATTAGAGAGAGACCACCATCAGTTGAAACTCAACAAATCAATCATGCAACATTGGGCAGTGTACTCACATACCTGACAAATGGAACTCATTCATGAAAATAACATGAATGTACAAAAAGGATGACAGAAAGGACTCTTGCATCTGGAGAACATCTAGCGAGCTTGTGTAGAGACAATTTAGTGCCCAATGTTTACAAGATGAGAGAGATGATAATAAGAAGGATGTGTTGTCACCGACCCTCTTCCTTCTGTGTATTTATTATCACTTGCTCATTTATTTTGGCGAGTCCACTTCCGGGGACCTCCTGGTTGTTTCTTTCCTTTAATTAGCAGGCTGGACCAGTGGGTGTTGCCACATCTGCAGCTGATCAGCAATCACCTCCTGTGTACAAGACCTCTGCTGATCTGCAAGTGGGTGCCAGATTATTCACACATTATGAGTGGTATCTTGGCCATGACGAGGGCATTTTGGATTTTGGTGCAAAACCATTTGATTTTGATTGTCTTTTTCCAGTGCCTCCCTGCCCAGCCTGGCTCCGCGTTTTCCCTCACGGACCACTCGACCCTACACTTATACTTCTTGCTCGTGATGGGTCCATGAGGCCTCATGAGGCGTGTCGACACACTGACACACTGTGTTGATGCTGTGCTGATACTGTGTCGCTGACCACTGCCACCTACTGGACCTTAAAACTCCCTGCAGCCAACCCACTTGACAGACTGAACTGACTGATTTGATGATGAAGTGTATACAATATCATTCACATCCATGCATTCATATTGTATCATTCAATGTGTGTCAATAATGTGAAAATCATGTGAATGAGGATGCTTGTGGGCTTTGTCTTCACAAATTTTTATTTAGAAAAATAAGATGCTCCAGTGTTTTAAATTTCAGTCTGTTGTGTTTCTTGCATGCTATTTCCCCTGCTGTGGAGAACACACACACAATGGAATAAGACATGTCACACGTACTCATGGCACCGACGGCACCCACGCCACATATTAAAGAAGCTTTGAACTACGACAACAGCTAAGCTAGCCTAGCCGACACGACGCTCGAAGTCAGACGGACACATTTTTCTGATAATCTGTGTATTTTCTTTTTTTGCCCAAATATATATTTTTATTCGAGCGAGGGTGAGATCTGGCTTGTTTCGGCAGGCGGCATCGTGTCGCCAGACTCACTTCCTTATAAACACTGTGTGGTGGGTTTCGCTGCGTCAACGCCCCCTGGACTGAGTCGATGCCGCCTGGACTGTGTCACACAGCCTGGACTGTGTCAACGCCGACCCAGTTCACGTGTTGATCACGTGATCTCATGAAGCAGCACACGCACCGACACCTGGATTGCTCTGGGAGCCCGACGCATCAGTGTCGCTGGAGCCATCACTACTTCTTGCCATTCGCTTTTGGATCTACTTCTGCGTTTACCTTTATTACCCGCAACAAAAGATGGCACAAAAATTGCACGGTGTGGTGAAACCAGCAGGTTCTTTGCAATGTACGGTAGCTATCTGGTGCTTCTGGTCAAGGATCAGGATCAGCTGGTTTGGTTCTGAATTATTATTATTTTTTAATGTTTAATTATGGGCGGCCTGGTGGTCCAGTGTTGAGCGTGTCGACCTCACAGTGCAGAGGTACTGGGTTCAATTCCAGCTCCGGCCTTCCTGTGTAGAGTTTGCATGTTCTCCCCGTGCTTGCGTGGGTTTTCTCCCGGTACTCCAGTTTCCTCCCACATTTCAAAAACATGAATGGCAGGCTGATTGAACACTCAAAATTGTCCCGAGGTGTGAGTGTGAGCGCGGATGGTTGTAGACGGCTGGGATAGGCTCCAGCACCCCCCCGAGACCCTTGTGAGGATAAAGCGGTTCGGAAAATGGATGGGTGTTTATTTTATTACACAGAAAAGAAATCTGATTGGGTTCATTTGACGATCATAAGCTACTGAGTGAATATTCAAAATAATGCTGATCTTGAGAGATATATGTATATCCATCCATTTTCCGAAAAAAATTCTGCATACTGTTAAATTACACAATCATTCTTCTATAATCATAATTGTTCAAAAAATATATACATCCATAATCCAAACTGCTTATCCTCATGAGGGTTGCAGATGTGCTCCTACATTCCATAAAAATGCATGGTAAATTAATTGTACGCTCTAAATTGTCCCAAGGTGTGATTGTGAGCGTGAATGGTTGTTTGTCTATGTGTGCCCTGCAATTGGCTGGCAACCAGTTCAGGTTGTACCCCGCCTACTGCCCGAAGACAGCTGGGATAGGTCCCAGTTGAGGGAAACTTTTTATTTTTGCATTAATCCAGCCTAAAATAATTGATAATCATACTCATCTAGCTTTAGGCAGTGCAATTACTTGACATGCTTGACCTGCAAAATGTACACCATTGCAGATGCAGTCTCGGTCTTGATAAAGTGCAGTGGCTCAAACAAATTCATAATTCTATCATTTTATTTCCATTAACAATGTATCAAATTTCAGTGATAGTGTATGTCTTTTACAGTGAGAACCGACTGAACTCTTCACTTCTGCAGTAAAAGCAGTGACTCCAACTCTCAACTCACTGGATAGAAATGTCTTACCTTCATAAGAACAGACTCGCTGAGTTTTTCTCTGTTGACAATCTTTATAGCAACCTTCTGGCATGTGACACAATGGACGCCCAGCTTGACCAGTCCTGCAACAAAAGCATGACATCAAATTTAGACCCAGAACAAAAACATCTACACCGCCAACTGCCCGAGGACAGCTGCGATAGGCTCCAGCACGCCTGCGGCCTTCATGAGAATAAGCGGCTCGGATAATGGATGGAAATCTGGATGAACAAATCTCATATTTAGGTTCAGCTGTCCGGTTTGAAAACTGTGTTTAAAATCGCAGTGCCAGTATCTACAACAGAAAATAAACCTTTTATTGAGGAAAAGGAGAACAAAATATTCAAAAGGAAGAAAGGAGTCCAAAAAGGCCATCATCAACAATGTTGAATTTACGATGAAGCCAGATGCTACTCTACTTCTCCGTGTATGACAGCCAGTGCATTGAATGGATTGCAACTGGACTCTTGAGGTTGTCTTTGAAGACAGTGTCTGTTGATGTATCAAGGCTTAGTTAGGACAGTAGACAGATGACAGCAAGGATGGCTGGTTGGTCAGGTTTTTCAGAGACTCAACTTGCTGGAAATGTGAAACTTGCAAGCACATGCACTTACGCATTTGCATCATTGCGCTTCAGGTGGGTCAAATCAATTTGTTTACAGCTGTCGGTAGTGTCATGCGACCAGAAGCAATTATTGACCACAAAAAAGGCACAGATATGTTCCAACCATTCAACCTTATTGTAATGAGAAATGTCTCCAGAATCGGCACAATCTGTTGTCATTTTCTGTTGATTGTATACATCATCTTTTCAACAATATTGGCAAACAGGAATCAAAAGAACTTTATCAGAAGAGGTGAATAAAATAAACTAAAAACATTTTAGCCCCCTTAGGTAGATTAACTGATCCAGTATCACTTAAACTGGAACAGACAAAAACAGATTTGTGAAAGATAATACATGAGAAGCGTAAAGAGTTGACTGATGAGTTCATCATCAAGTATCCACTCTGTCCTTCCTTTCTAAACTTTGAATGTTGGTCACATTTAAGGCTTTCATTTCAGATCACACGAGCTTGGTGTTCATGGGCTAAGCTCTATCATTAATGTTTAAATAAACTAGACAATATCAAAATAACACAGCAGAGGGGAACAGGCCAAATTGTTAAAGCAAGTTTATTTTTGAAAGACAACTTGAATTAATTTGACCCCATTCAATATACTTCCAACAAATGTAGGCTCAGAGAAACAAACACCAATAAATATGATTAAATCTGCGCCAAGGTTATTTGGCCCTCCAAAATTCAACTTCCCTTTTTCTTTCACCAGAAAATATGAATAGAGAGAAAATAAATCCACCCCTCCTCACTTTCTATAGAGCCTGCTACCCTTTCGCCATCAACGAGATAATTAATACAAGCATGCCCTGTGAAAATATTTTTTAAATACACCAGATGGTGATTTTGTGTGTCAAGCATTTTGCATTTTATTTTTTGGGGAGCGGAACAGTAGACGGGGCACAAGTGGAGTTGTGTGATTTGCAAATGAACAAATCTTTTGTGTTCATGTATGGAATGGAATCACTTCACACTTTTCCTTTCCCAGTTCAGTTGAACCACAAGCATATGTGGGACAAGAAACTCCCCTGCAGACAGCACCACTTGGCGGGGGCCAATGTTAACTGAAGGGAGAGCGACCACTGCAAGTCAGCAGGATTCATGGGGGTCGGTAAGGGTTATGAAGTGGTTGGGAAGAAAATCAGCACCTTCCAATCTTAGACTCTGGTCCTCAGTCGAAAAATGCTAGAGTGCCCTCTCCAGGTCGGGGTTGAGATCCTGCCCCAAGTCGAGCCGCTGCTCCTCTGCATTGAGAGCAGCCAGATGAGGTGGCTCGGTCATCTTTTTAGGATGCAACATGAACGCTACCCTGATGAGGTGTTGCAGGCATGCCCTGAGGACAACCCAGTATACACTGGAGAGTGTATGTCTCTCGGCTGGTAACGACTTGGGATCTCCCATGAGAAGCTGGATAAAGTGGCTAGGGAGAGGGAAGTCGGGGCTTCCCTGCTTAAAAATGTGCAAAGAACTCCAAGTCATTGGGTGCCTGTACCAAATCACAATGTGTTTGCTCCATTTTTACCGGTTCACACCAAGCAAAAGCCATACCATCGTTTTAGTGAATTCAGCCCTTAGTATTTTACAGTGGCAGCATTTTTTTCAAATTGATGTCACAAGAGCTTCAAATGGATACCTCTGTTGTGCACACTGAGATTGCTGGGTCAAATTATTATGAGCAACAACAACAGCAGGACCCAGCCAAATTTGACTATGTTGCCAATTAAATAGTTTATTTTTTTCTACTTAAATCGGTCATTGGTTAGATGGCATCTTCCAAAAGTTGGGATTTGGCAATTAACATTGTCTTATACCTGGAACAAGAATCTTCATCTTCCACTCTGAGAAAGTCTGACACAGGAAATGCAGATGAAACCTAAACTCAACAAACCTTAATAAACCTTAATGAGTTCAATAATACTAAAGTGATGAGTGCTTTTCAATTGATATTATTCATTCCACCCTGAGCAGTCGTATATTAGCTTACAACACAGCTGGATGTTTTATATTTTAATATTGTACACTAATACGCATTTATCTGCTGAATAATTCAAAAGTAGTTGTATCCTGCAGGTTTTTTTTGTGGCAGGGCCTCTTGCAATTTCAGTCAGGTACATTTCAATTACATTTATTCTGAAAAGCAGATGATAAAAAGTCCAAGATCAAACCAGATCAAAGAAACAAATGTTTATTTCCGAACACTTAGAGATAAGAAAAGTATAACATGCATTTGAACCTATTACACATCCATGACCAGAGTTCACATGCAAATCCAGTAAAATATTCAGCCCTGTCGGTGGTGCCTCAAGCCAGAGCTTTATAATTAGCCTCTATCCTCACCTTCTCCAGAGATTACTATTCGCTCCTCAGTTCTGCTTCTCACGCCTTTCTGTGCGTCTATCACGTGGGGATAACTTTACATTTCCTGTGCAAATTAATTTTGATCATGATTCTGACCTGACCTGACTTGCCTGTCAGACCACGGCCCTTAATCATGTGCTGATGATTTCCTCGCAAAGGCGTGCCTGTTAAGTTCTGCTAATACGGCAAAGACTCTCATACAAAGAGAATACAGGTTGTAGAACACTGCGGAATATTGCGGCGGGAAAAAAAGCTCTACTTTCGGCTTGAGACGGAAGCTTATGCAATTGCGATATGAAACACAATGGAATGTACGCGTCACTTGTTTTCATTGCTACCTGTGTGCATGTGTACTGTAAATGTAGTTGAAAAGAGCCATTTCAAACTGTTTAAAAACAATAAAAGCAAGTGGGTTTTAAATGTCATTCTGATCAGGCGTAGAAAAAAAGTACCGTATTTTCACGACTATAAGGCGCCATTAAAAGTCTTAAATTTTCTCCAAAATGGACAGGACGCCTTGTAATGCGGTGCGTGTTATGTATGCGCCGAGTTCCAAAACCTGACCGAGAGCGCCTGTGGCCGACACGCTGTTTATATAGAGAAAAGGTGGACGTGAGTGACGACAGGCATGCGGAAGTCGGCCAATGAGTGAAGGGTGGGCGTGTAAGAGGACGCTAAAGGCACGCCCCTAGCAGGTACCAGTCACCAATGAGTGAAGGGTAGGCGCGTAAGAGGACGCTAAAGCCACACCCCTAGCAGGTACCAGTCGCGTGAGTACATTGTAAAATGGCTAAATAAAGTACAACCAGGGCCCTGCATGAAAATAAGGAGACAACTCAAATAGAACCACGCCCAGTTAAGCCATTTTAACATGCAATGAAAAAACAGCATAGCCTACCATGTATATTTCAAATGTGACAGATGAAATGAATGGTATCTATCATTAATAGGCCTACTCTGTTTCTGTGAAACAGCAGTGGATAAGAATGCAGTGGAAGAGGCATTGATCAATATGGTACGGCGGAGAAAAAAAAGTAGTGTGTTTCCGGTAACCCGACCGACCGAGAATTTCCACGTCGAAAAAAAACTTTGTAGAGGGTTTACATCGGTGCAAACTCTCGCGATATTCACGTTGAGCGCGTGCATCGTTTGCCCTGTCGTCTGTCAACAACATTGAATCATGGCGGTGGCCGCGATCTCCGACGACAGGTTTTAACTGCGTTTTCTGTGTTACAGTCGCATGCTCGCACCGTAATGTTAAGAAAATATCATCCATTGATGTATCGAAAAAATAAAGCGAACTATTTGATGAACACTACGGGCCGAGTAAAAACCGAGGGCGGAGGAGGAAGGCTGAGGCAGCGGCGCGCCCCGGCCCTCGAGTCCGGAGCGGGGAGAAAACTAAATTGGCGGCAGCGGCGCCGGCCGCGGAGTGGCGGGTTCAATGTCTTCTTGTTTTATGTTTTATGGTTATTTTGTTTAAATTTTTGATGGGAAAAAAAAAGATTAAAAAAAAAAAAACTTTGTCCGACCGACCGAACCGATGCCGATCTGTTTTGTTTGGCCTCATGCTTTTTTTTTTTAGGTTGACTGTCATAGACTAAATAGTGCTCATTTTCTGGTTCATTAATCAAGCATTAATCATACATGCAAAAACAGCGCATCCATGAAATAATACAATTTTGCTGAAATTGAGTTTTTGTATTTTGAAGACCCGATGGCCCTGAGAACGCTTTCCCCCCCTAGTTTTATTGCCACTGATTGTTTCATACAGAACATGAAGATTCCAGATCACTCAACGACCAACCCCCCTCATCTCTGAACACACCTCAGAGGTTGTTTAAAGTGTGGTGACACCGATGGTCCCCAAGGCCATAGACCAGCTGAGCCTGACAGCTGCTCAAAGTCCACTATTCAATTACTGTATTCGCATGTATGTGGGTGTGTGTGGAAATCGACGAATTACATCGCTTCTTTCTCAGTAACACATAAGCACATGTGTTGTGAAACCAAACATTCAAGTACAAATATCAGTATGCTCACTGTTGTGAATGGAAGGGGGGGGGTGACGTGCTACATTCGCACTCTCATCAGGATCCTTGCAGCCTCTTCCAATAATGAAGTTTTTGGATGATTTTGCTCGGGATCCTGATGAGTAGCACATTACATTAATTCAGTCTGGGGGGGAAGAGCTGTGGACAAGCTCTGTTCGGAAGTATGAGAATCAAAAAGAACTCTGATAATGATGAAAGACAGTGTTGTAGTGATGATTGATGTGAGACCTAAAGATTAGTACATAACACTGAGGTGACTGATATTCAAGGGTTGTGGTCAGAGAAAGCAGTGTTAATTATGGCCGAGGTTGAAGATTTTATAGGCCACCAAGTAAAACTCTTTTAGTTTTGGAGCTGTTCCTCTAAAGGACACACACACAGTGGGCAGTGACGATGACAATGATGTGACTATGATGAAGAAAGGTCTGTGCCTGTCCTCCTGTAGGTTTCTGTGTCATTGACATAGCAGTGGTATTAAACCCCATTAAAGTGACTGATGACTAAGCCAAGAGGTATCAGGTTAAAGCGTGAAAAAAAAAGGTCGGAGCACCAATTTCTGAGGACCTGGTGGCCAAAGGTGTCAAATACTGCAAACAGAAGACATTTGAATCAGCTATGCGCTTAAGCAAGTGTTTTGTTTTGTTTTGTTTTGTTTTGTTTTTTCCAAATGAAAGTTCATAACTGTGGTGATTTAGGGGCTCATGGTATGGATCGGCTGCTTCAACAAAACTACAAGAAAGGGTTTTGTAATATCCTCTGTAACATCCAACTGTCTTCATTTGAAGCAACAGATTGATGAACGAAAGGGCTGAGCAGGAATAAGTGATTGTCCTGAATTCATTCGGAGGCCTAGCGTGGTATTGTAAAAAAAATCACTGATTCACCGATTAATTAAGTGTTTGTGGAAAGGAGGAGCTCAAGGACCACAGTCGGGGTGCCCGAGTTCATGTCAGATGGAGAAGATGGCCGGAGTCGAATGGAATCCACACCATGTCTTATTATTCTCTGATGTGAAGTACTGCTAAAGCCGCGAAGAGCCCAAGATGTCATAACCTAAGGGCATCAGTGATCTGATAGGACCCACAATTGATTGGCGGCATGGGATGTCAGAATGATAGGACCAGGAGTAGACAAACTTAGAAGGGTATCCTGTGTGGATGTATCTGGACATATGAAATCGTCTAAGCATTCTGATGAGTATTATACACCATGGAGTGGTGCATTTATGTGTGTTCATCAATTGGGTGAGAGCGAAAATGATGACGTTAGCAATGAGTTTCTAGCCTCTTCTCAAAAGATGGATTATCATTAGGATACAACAATCCAAGCACAATCCCCAGTCCTAACAATATTGTGTGTGTGTGTGTGTGTGTGTGTGTGTGTGTGTGTGTGTGTGTAGAAGTACAGAAAATGTGAAAGGTGGCTTTTACTGTGGTGAGCCACAGAAGTGGCTGACTTAAATTTCTCATTTAATGTAAAATGTCAAAATACGTTTGGAAAAACCCGATAATTTAGTGCTAAGATGCAAAAAAAGTTTGTTTGTTTTTTTTTTAATGAAAAAATCAATAAAGGGCTTTGTGCTGCTCCTCGGTAAGTAGGCTGTGGGAATGATTTCAGTATGATTTATCATCACTGCGTGATGGCTTTGATCAGATCTTGGTCCACACATTGTGTGAATAGGTGTGTCTCCAGTACGGCGATCCTACGTGGCGAGGTGGTGTGCAAAAGCGGTGTGGTGGATGGTCAACAATGGTTGGGATCGGCTCTCCAAATGTGAGAAAAACAGCTGGCATTATTCATAAGTTCCAATTTTTTACCCATACTACTGCTTCATTTTCTCAAATCTGTTATGTTTGAATGTTATAGATGTCATGATTCTGTTCTGTTGTGGTTCAGTTTCTGGCGGGATCGAAAGGAATTCCCTCCAGAGCGGTGGTGTCACGCATTACCATCGGCTGTGTTTAAAAGATCAGCCGGGCCAAAAACTCGCTGTTGGATAATTCAGCCTGAAAGTGGCAAAATGGCTGCCCAGTGAGTTGGACCAAACCGTGTGGATTTTACTGGTTAACTCATTTTCCACAAGTGTTATATTAATCATATCGTCATGTTTACACAAGTGGGGCGACATAGAAAGAACAAAATACATTTGTAGCGCAAAAAGACATATTTGCATAAACATATCCTAACGTAGCTGTATGGGGCTGAACGATTAAGTATTTACAATATAACTGTTATTACATAAAACTCAATTTCCAAATCGCCAAGGCTGTGATTTGACTGGTCATCGGACGCTGTAATTGCAGCAAGCCATGCTAGGTGTGCCTAATTTCTGTGAGTTTTCTGTCTCACGAGCTTTAGGCTCATAGCTAACGTTTGATCATTTTTGTCTGGCCAAGTAAAAATATAAAATAAAATCCTCACCCCGTGTGTTGTTTATTTTGTGTTGTTTTGGCTAGTCTCCAATGTTGGAGCATCAGAGATGAAAATGGACTTTTCTGAAAATTCCAGAAAAAAAAAATAAATAAATAAATAAATGTGTGTGTGTGTGTGTGTGTGTGTGTGTGTGTGTGTGTGTGTGTGTGTGTGTACACACACACACACACACACACACGCGCGCACGCACTTGGCCGATCAAGCATGAATTAGTTTACACAAAACGCTATTCAAATACTCGACATTCAATGATTAATCTTCCTTTTGTGCGCACGTGTACCCTTTGTGGCTTCCATTCGGGCCGAAATTTCGAAATCTCCAAGATATGGCGAGGCCATGAGAATGCGAAGCGAGGGTATTACTGTTGTGGCGACTCCACTCAAGCGAAGCGAGCCTCCGCAGTAGATAGCCTGCTGCCCCCTCGCGGTCTTGTTGACGGCGTCTTTTATTCGTTACACTGGGGTTTAGCGGGTGTGTTTATAAAGAGACGAAAATTGTTTGGGGACTATCCCCCACGTTCTAGTTGAGATGGTATAACCCAAGAGGCAAAATGACGCTTGCTACTGTTGTTGCGAGTTGCCATTCGTTCTACTAAACCATTAGTCAAACGCCAACATGCCTTCTGTCGTTATTAAACAAACAAAAATCTCTTTACTGTTACTAGTGTTTGTGCCTCAATATGGCTACGCACGTGAAAGCAATACAACGAACTCAAACGCGTCTTCGTTCAATGTTGTCAACTAATATCCGGATTATGCAAATTTTCCTCAATTCTCTGGAGAAATTTTCATAAAAATTTGAAAAACCCGGAATTCCGGGAAAATCCAGAGGACTTTCATCTCTGGAGCATGTGGCACTGTGGGTGATAAAAAGGAAGTGTCTGCTGATAGACCTGTCGTGTGAAACACCACTGTGGGAGTCATTATCCACAAATGAACAAAACATGGAAAAGGAACAAAGGAACCCAGGACAGGAACTACAGGCCAGTGTTTATGAATATACAATAAGTGGGAGACTGGGGGAAAATACGCTTTGCAAAAGTTATTCATTTATTTACTTTTTAATCATGTGATTTTATTTTTTTGTAGTTCTTTACAATTGTTATTTGTTTTAATCTGATTTGCTGAATCATTTGAAACTGTGTGTTTTCATTCATTTAAAAAAATACAAGATTCATTATGGTGGTGGTTTTGGTTTTTGCTCAATCAATTAAATCCCCATTATTGTATAAACTAATATAATTGCTAATGATGATTATGATAATATGATTGCTGAACATTCGGCAAGCCCCCCTGCTGCCCATCTTTAAAACTCATCTCAAAACTCATTTCTTTTCTTTGGCTTTTGACTCAACATGACTCAGACTTGATGTTCGTTTTACTGTTTTTGTGCTTTCTACTGTCTTCGTTATTAATTTATTGTTTTATTGTTTATTGTATATATATGATATGTGTTCCATGTACAGCGCTTTGTATACAGCGGTGGTTGTTTTAAAGTGATCTATAAATACAGGTGAGTTGAGTTGAGTTGAGATTATCAAAAATATAATCCCTGTAAAATGCCTTGACTCGGAAAATGAACAAAACAGCATGCTTGATCATTTGCATCGTACAGCTCAGGGACAGCAGACATCAGAGCTAGCGATATGCTTTCGGCATGATGTCACATTTGTTAACTCATTTGAAACGGCATGACGCAAACATAAACATTAGGCTTAGGGTTAGCACCAAAAACATTAACTTCTAGTGGCATTTAAACTGCCTCCCAAATTGAATTATTTCACACTACTACGACAAAAATAAGTGAAACTGTGCTACTGTTCAGAAAGCGAATGAGTGATTGGTGTCGCGAGAATATGTCATGCTGAGTACACTGCATGGACAAATGTAATCAAGAATACCACAGAGTCATGGTTGGTTTTAGTATCCATGTCGATGAATTGATTAAGGAGCACGGGCACATCAAACACATGCCGTGTAAGGCTCAGTTTACATACAAGTAAGCCAAGTACTCCACAGTGAGTAGTACACATCAATATGCTCAGTTGCTTCCTGTTTCTGTTGGTCGTTTTGCCGGAGGCTGCAGAGGTGATTCCTCCACTCTCCATGATGTCTTCAGAGACACTCAACTATTTTTAGCTCGCTCATTCAAACCTACTGGCCCTCCTCTTGACGGATCGCCCTTTGAAACACCCCAGCTGAGTCTTTATCCTCTCCATCGTCACATTTTCCTTTCCACCTCATTTGCTTCTTTTCTTTTAGTGCAACTCAAAGCAAAACGCTCCCTACCGCTCTCCAACACCGCCAAACTGTGCGGCAACACGACTGCTACATGGGCTTTTGAATAAAAGCAAGAAAAATAATGAACTTAAAAAAAAATAAACTTAAACAAAATTTTATAGTGGTTATTAAATGTCTTCACACCATCTTTATCAATCCATCCATCCATTTTCCGATCCGCTTTATCCTCACAAGGGTCACCGGGCGTGCTGTAGCCTATCCCAGCCGTCGGGGGACACCCTGAACTGGTTGCCAGCCAATCGCAGGGCACACACAGACGAAGAACCATCTACACTCACACCTGGGGACAATTTAGAGGGTTCAATCAGCCTGCCATGCATGTTTTTGGAATGTGGGAGGAAACCGGTGTACCCGGAGAAAACCCACGCAGGCCCGGGGAGAACATGCAAACTCTACATAGGAAGGCCGGAGCTGGACTTGAACCTCTGCACTGTGAGGTCGACGCGCTAACCACTGGACCACC
>NW_017804803.1:120560-136002 GCF_001891065.2 Hippocampus comes
GTTCGTAACACATGTTGTGTTGCGAACAGCCTGTTTATTCATCTGGCCTCATTCTCTTTCGTGTACCGCTTTAGGCAGCTGGACAAGGCTTGGAGCCTTTGTTTGGCAGTTTCGAGTGCTTCAGGTATGGTCATCTGGATGTACCTCTCGGGTATCGACCTTTTCATCACACCTCTCTGGGCCTCCGTCAGTTGACTCACATCTTTCCGAGCCGCCTTGATCGTAGCCTCCAACCGTCTTTTCCATGGTGGGTAACGTATCTCATGGCTCCCATGGTTGCTCCTATAGCCAAGCATCTCTAGGATCACTGATGGTGACGCATATATCAGCTCATTGGTTTCCGTGATCGTTACGGTAGGGATCGCCCTCAGTGCTGCATTCACACTTTCCGTGAGACTTTCAGGTGGTACTTCACATAGCCGTTGTAATCGGTTTCTAGGTTGCCCAGCTTTCATTCTCGCCATGATCTTAGCTTTCGGGTCAGTTGCTGCCTCGCTCAGCATTTCATTCATTGGGGCTGGCCTCCCAATCTCATCATCTGCATTCATTGGGGCTTGCCTCCCAATCTCTGGTATGACCTCCTCCTCTGATCTGGCAGCCTGGGGCCCTTCACCATGGAACCTGCGTTGTACCTCATCAATCTCAAGTTGTGACAGCAGTTGCCATTTGTGGATGTTGGAACACTGAGCTACTAGTTGTTTCGTGGTCAACCGTGACTGTGGGTTTCGAAGTAACCATTTAGCCCACATTCTCTGCATGTAACCCCTCTGACTAGGGTTGCTTGAGTAGTAGCATTCCAACAGAGCCATGTTCTCGCATCTCGCCCATCTCCGCTTTGTTCCAGTAGCCCATTTTTCATCAAGGTGCTCTGGTTCCCCATCAAGTGACGCAGACCTTGTTTGGCCGGGCGACGTCTGAGCATGTCATTCGTTTAATTGTCTCTCATCATTGTATGAGGTAGGCATTAGCGTGAAGGGTCTTGCCCAAGGACCCACATTGGATGGTGTTATGTGCTCATTTTTGCCCCAAGCGGGATTCGAACCACCGTCTCCCGTACGCCAAACCGATGCCTTACCAACTGGTAATATATATATGGTTAATTGTCAATAACTCAGGACAGATATTTAACACTTTCTTTTTCTATGTAGTACAGTGCAATTTATAAGTCACCGAACAACAAGAAAATGATCCTCAGATTCAACCAGGTGATTGAAACTCATTCACTCCCAAAGACGTTTTTAAATGTCTTTTCAGACTTGGTCCAGAATTGGCTCGTACTGAATGAGTTCACTGATGGATTCCAGCCTTGAATTAAACAATATTGACACATTTGAATTCACCTTTACCATGACACTATGTTGCAACTGACAACACTGTTTATTTTTTAGTGTGAAGACCGGCATTGTGTGTTGTTTACCAATGAATCATAGTCAGGTGTGTAACTTGACACTGTAACTCTGAGTGAATCTTCCAGATGTACATCAGTGACCCGTGTTCTGTGTTTGTTTTTGATAAAGGTCAAAAAAGAAAAATGCAGACTCACATAGATGGGTTGAACCAAACAGGCGAGTGACCTTCACACCTGCTGTGCGCATGCCACTGTGTCAACAAGACACCAAAAGACCTTTTTCTTCTTGACCAGAAAATGTGTAGCTTTAAATGAGGCTTTGGTTGCTCTTCAGGACTTTTTCGCAAGGCTTCGTAAAAATAGACTGCTGCTTATCCAAAGCCGCATTTAGCTCACGGACCTTCTTTGACCATAGAATGCTTCCCGGGGGGTAGTTAGCATTGTAACTTTGATAACGCAAAGTGAAGTGTCGCTCCATATTGTGGTACTCAGCTTTCGCCGCATTTACTCCGCAAATGAAACACACGCAGCTTCCTTTGATGGTAGTAAAAAAGAATTCTTCCTCCCATTCAATTCCTCACATCGGCATTCTCATGTGTAGAGTACTGAAATTCGAACTAGGTAGAGTTCACCTGAACTTGTCGGACAATAAACATATTTTATTTATTTTTATTTTTTAAGACGTTGTCATTTTAAAATCTATATAAATGCAAGTGTGTTTTTAAAAAAATAGTGGCAGTAAAAAAATGTATCATTGACGCAGCTCACTTGCGAGTTGTGCTATTTTTAGATTAGGCGGGCAATTCATGTTGTCCTTGCGGGCGACACGGTGCCAGTGGGCACCGTGTTGTTGAACCCTGGTTTATTTAATGCCTTGCAACTTCATTTCCCCTTCTCCTGACCGATACCTTGAACAATAAAATCGCTCTGATACTGCAAGCTCTCTTCGGACATTGTGCATCTGAACTTTATTGTGGAGTGAATCAGAGGCACTTTAAATAGTGGCAGGTGTGTGCTGACTCCCATTTAACATGAGTTTGAATGTGATTGGTTAAATCTGAACACAGCCGCGTCCCCATTTATAAGGGGGTGTTAACACTTGTACAACCACATTTTCACAGTTTTTGATTTTTGCTTGGTTGTTTGGTCCGCGGCGCGTATAACTACCGTGCTGGTCCCCTTCTTTGCTTCAGTGTGGTTCATCGGGATGTCGGAAGTGAGCGGCTCCTCGTCCATGTTAGTGTTGTCGTTGGACTGGATGTGTTTGCCAGCAATTTTTTTGTTTAATTTCAAAATCCAAAATATGCTTGTCCCTCATCGCTTGCCAAGACCAAGCGGGTATTTTGAAATGTGTTTGGTAATGGAAGCCAAGTGAGGCCGGCAGAGCGGCAAATTAAAGGATTAAAATCTCCAAAAAAGCGTTTTTATTTAATGTAACGCAGAGCATTACACTTTCTACTGCAGTAGGAGCAGAAAATGGCCAGCTTTTCCTTGTAATCCGTAGCATGTTGCTGCGCCACGGTCATCCTGACTCGGATGGATAGATGGCGCCATTTCATAAAACGAAATCAGCAAGCACCGTGGATTAGCTGTTTGATTCCCATGGTCCTCCGCCTAACTGAGAGCTTTTCCTTGTAATCGGCCGGATGTTGCTGCGCCACAGTCTGGATGGACAGGTGGCGCTATTTCATTAAATGAAAGAACCGAGCACCAGTTGATCTCGCTGCTCTGTTCCCCTGGTCTTCCACGTAACTGATAGCTTGCAGTTTAAACCGTGCTTCGTAAGCATGTCACTTCGTAAGTGCCATTTACGGAATGTTGTTTCGCACTTTGCACGTCCTACGTACTATATACACCTACTGGGGATGTGCCTTTAGCGTCCTCTTTCATGCCCAGATTCCCACTTTAACATCCGCATGCTACCCTCAGTTATGTCCGGCTTTCTTCAAAATAACAAGCGTGTCGGCACAACATCAGTCAGTCAAGCGGACCCCTTATTAAAGTCACACAACAGCATTCACAGATTTTGGAACTTGGTGCATACACAAGACGCATTATTAGACACTGTCCATTTTGGAGAGAATTTAAGGCTTTTAAATGTGTCCTATGGTCGTGAAAATACTTTAATAATAATAATAATAATGCAGAACAACAAAGCATGCTGCAGGAGCGATGACATCATGCCTTCTCATTCCCTCCCCCCTACATTTATAATTGAGTCCAAAAAAATGAAAGCGTCCACCACAAAGATGCACATGAATAGTGCACGGAACACGCTGTCAGACTGACACTCTTTTTTACCTCTAATAATTTAGACAGGCTGTGAGTGTTAATTATCTGTTCCTCCAACTATCTCAAGCATTGTCTGCAGCAGCCAAATGGAAAAACGATTGTAACAAATTACAAACTAGTCACGGTTGAACAAAATCGGTTCATTATATTCATGTTATTCATGTACCCATATTTGGTAACCAATATTGTATTAAAGTGAATTTGTTAATGGTGAGGTCATCTCTTCAATCTGCTTCAGAGATCCCATGAAGAGAGATATTTAATCGATTTAACTCTAATATAATTATGAAAGTAAGTTACAACAGTCAAGGGAGACTGGAGTGAACAAAATTTTTGTTGATTGAAATAACCTTTACAACCAACTATATGATCAAAATGTGTGTACTTTCCTCTTGACAAAAAAGGGCATCCGTTAAAGGAAAAATAAATTCAAAAGGTCAAAGAGCTTTTTTACCCCTTTCTGCTAAATGTCCCAATCAAATTTAATCTGAAGAGTGGATGACATTTAGGGCCCATGATTGAACCAGGAACAACTCAAAGTAAATAATGTGACTCTCCCCACAACTTATCAGGCGTTTATTGAACAGTTTTAAAACACACTCACAGCTTCAACAAACTACTGTATTCTTGCCATTACATGTTTTGGTCTTACATCCCAATTCAATTAAAGGCAACAAATGCTGGCATTAGGTCCGGCTCCCAAACATTCATCTTAACCTAGTTTTCAGTAATAATCTACTCCAGGCTACACATGTTAATACTCCCCAATCTCCATTGAGAGGAATGGAAAGAGACAAATTACACCCCCTGGGCTAAATAAATGCTTCAATATTTGTGAGTGTCGTTGTGTGTGGCTCCAAGTGGCTGATTCAGAAGTGTTCTTTCTAGAGGTTCACCATTGGTGAAAGGAATTGTGGCAGCCAGCGAGCATCAACAGCTTGTTTAATGATAAATATAAATTATAAGAAGATTCAAAATACATACAAAGCATCGCATGAGTCGTTGGGTCTTTGCTTAAAATGTGGACAAAAATCACGCCAGCCGTTTCAAACTGTGCCCTGAGGTGTCGTTGTCTTTCAAAATCCAAGGGTTAGATTAGATAACAGTACTGTGCAGTTTCAGAACAAAGGGCAAATGTGACAACTTGCATGTTCAACAAGAAGATTCAGCTTTCAGTAAGACTACGATCATAATCATACAAAACCAGAGTCACAATGAAATGGTTTAGATCGAAGAATAATCATGTGTGAGAACAGCCCAGTCAAAGTCTGGACCTAAATCCTATTGAGCGTTTGTGTCAAGACTTGAGCATCCAATCTGGCTAAGCTTGAGCTTTTATTCAGAGAACAATGGAGAAACAAAACCTCCACCTCTAAATGAAGATGGTAGAGACATACCCCGTTGGACTTGCTGCTGTTTTTCCAGGGAAAGGTGTCTCTACAAAATATTGACATGGGGGGGAGCTGAAAACAAATGCACATAACATTTTTCTTTTTTTTCCCTAAAATTTTACAAACTACTTATAATTTCCGTTACACTTCACAATTGTGCTGCTTGTCTCGATTGATGATATGAAATCTCAATTTAACCCTTTCAGGGACAGCGGTTACGCGACAGTGGACAGCTTATCGGGTTATCACGTTTCGGGTTATCATGATTTGTGCATGAAATGGTTAAAAAAACAACAATGAAGTTTGTGGTTGTGAGGTGGCAAAATGTGATAAAGATCAAGGGGTATAAATACTTTTTCGCGACAAAAGACACGACTGAAATCCAGACACACATCATTCTAAAATGTGCTCAATAACCATCCATCCATTATTCCGCACGAGGTGTGTTGAAGCCTGTCTCAGTTGACTTTGGGTGAGAAGACCCTGAACTGGCCACCAGCCAATTTGAGGACCCATATAGACAAACAGTTTTACCCTGAAGATTGCAATTAACAAGAATTGATGAGAGTATGAGTACATTGATTAAAAAACAAAAACAAAATATAAATAACTGATGAATACAATTAGAAATATTTTTGGCACAGAAAAAAACAGAACTTTCTCAAATCATTGTGATATATTTTGCCAACACAAAAGCTAAACACCACCATGTCATACGAGCTGCTAATACAACTTGAATAATTATTAAAAGATAAATCACCCTGAATATCAAGCTGGCCTCTTCCTCATTTGGGCTGTAGATAGGCTCGAGTTTATCCAGCTAACCCGCCTTTGTGTCTCAGTGTGGAATATGTGATGCTGCTGAGTGAGCTGAAGGGCTGAGCTGTCAGTCTCCGTGGGCAGAGTCTCAACCTCTGCAGGCGCCGAGCTGCAATCAAAGGTCTCTGCAAGTGGCCGTGCACAATCCATCTGACTGATGGCGCAGCGAGTACTGTACGAACTGTAGCTTTCGGCCAGCAAGACTGACGACTGAAGCGCACACACCGAAAGCACACAAGACATATTTACGATCTTTCATTTCGGGTAGCGCCATCTTTTAGAGCTTCAATTCATGCAATTTGAGCTCTTTGAACAATGCTATGTAATGAAACATTTCAGTTTCTCTACTACGCTGTATATATCTTTGTCTTCGGGGTGTATATTCACTCCTAAAGCCTTCAACACACTTTTATTCCTGTCCCTTCATCATATTTGGAAACAAAAAAAAAAGAAAAAGGAAAAAAAAAGACTTCTTTAGCTTGCATTTCCGTGCTTCAATTAAATTCATTTTTCCTGCAGACACAAAAGGATTTCCTGACGTCTATTGGGGTAAATGGAAAAGTGGAGCACGAGGTTCATCCGCAGTGTAAAGGGAGGTTTTATGAAAAAAAAAGAAGCGATCGAGGGGGGTTTAGAGCTGTTGCAGACATGCAACATCTGCGTGTGGTGGTAGGGAGGATGGGGGTTGGGGTTAAGCTCTCATTGCTCTACATCCCATTTCCACTGGAACGGCTGGTGTGAAGAAAAGAGGAGGTACGGGAGATCAGGTGAGAGGGGGCTTGACCCCAGCGCAATCGTTTCTGTGCACACAAGCAAATCCCCAAACAAAGGAAAGATCCTGCAGTTCACACTCTGTATCGAGTATCCGAGTCCCCCAGTCACTCTTGGCTTATCTCCCTAAATAGGTCTTCTTACTGGTGAAAAATAAGGAAGACAAAAATTCTCTGGACCGTCAACAACAAAAATACATGAAGGTTGTTCGTGAAATGCATATCAATGTGTGCTGTTGCTGTTTGAGTTGAAAAAAAATGTACAGAAATATACCTTTTTAATTAAAAAAATCTATATATTAGAATTATTACCCTCCATTGCCATATACAGTACCGGTATATTATTTTTTTGTAATCAACGATAAGTTTGACAACGTACCGCCAACATAAAATTTGTGGCACTCTTGTTAAATTTGTAGCAAACCCTGTACTAAAATATAAAATTGCATCAATACAATTCATTGAATTTGTTTACATGAAGCTGGCCCAGGATCCACAATACAATGTGGCATTCCAAAAATGAAAAAATGTGCCACAGCGATACAATTCACGACACATGTCTTTGCTTCACATTTTTAGTTCACATTTGAACGATGCTTTGACCTGAACGGGAAAAAAAAAAGGGGGGGGGCGTTATTTTATATGTTACAATTGTCCTATGACCTCACAGTGGAATATTATTGAAATGATTTTTGAAAAATCATCCCTTTCTAGATCCATCTTCTTGTCTTTACAGTCGGTGTTTTTGGACAAACATTTCAATACTTGTAGAAGTTATCGATTGTTTATGCAAATATGCTCAACACTATGTAAACAATAACAAAGCCTAAACACATATTTCTGGTGGCTCTCTGGCGGCGTCTTGTGTGAAAAACAAACAAACAAACAAACAAACAAACAAACAAACAAAAAAGACATTGTAGATGTTTAAAGTTCCTAATCTGTCATTCCATTCATTTAATTTCATGAAAAAAAAAACCCCAAAACCCTCCTTGGTAATCACATTTGCAGTCATTTCTATCAATAAAGAATGGATCATTTAACATGGTCATTTAACACAGAGGTTTGGTTTTAATGAACAAGTCGGGCAGAAAATCTCTTTTAATGGTGGTTGAAGCGTATGTGTGTCTGATGTGCCAAATACCTCTGTGTGAATATGCCTTTGAGCTTGAATATGAATGTATGCGTTATGGAGAGTCAAGATTACAACAACCATACACAGGACAGCAATGCAAATTGGTTTCGTGTCAGCGTCTGGATTTAGATCTGGAGGACATGCAACTCGAAGCAGAGGCGGCTCCAGGGAAACTACACCAAAAATATGCAATCATTTATTCATGACAGATTTGCGGCTATAGGCCAACGGGCCAGCTACGATGATGATGATGTGATGAAAGCTGGAATAGCACATTTTAATAACAACGCCCTATTAAAGGAAATAAAGGATTTGTCATTTTGGGTTGATGTTGTTTTCTTTATCTGTGAATGATATGAAAACACTGTACTGTATAGCCCAACATAGATGGACAATCCAACACTATAGTCTCAGATGTAATTAACCCTTTCAGGGACAGCGGTTACTACAGTGGACAGCTTATCATGTTATCAGGTTACAGGGTGCGTGAAAGGATTAATGGAATTGGAAATAAATCTGGTAGTGAAAATTGCATCATCTGTTGTCAGGTTGTTTTGCCCTCTTATAATATGGATGTGCATTGTTGCATCAAAATGCAACATAACCAAAAAATTAAGTCTAGGGGGCGGGTCTGATATGTAAAGGAACACAATAACTTGAAAACAAATTACTTGTTTTGTAAATCATGAAATAGGAGTCCTAAAATACATCTTGGGATGCACCTGAACACATTGTCAGTGATGTAACCTGGTGTCCTAAGGTGTAAGGCGTCGAAAAAAAAGTAGTGTGTTTCCGGTAACCCGACCGACCGAGAATTTCTACGTCGAAAAATAACTTTACGGTCGGCATTTTTTTCAAACAACCCTCTACATTTTTGTGTAGAGGGTTTACATCGGTGCAAACTCTCGCGATATTCACGTTGAGCGCGTGCGTCGTTTGCCCTGTCATCTGTCAACAACATTGAAACATGGCGGCGGCCGCGATCTCCGACGACAGTTTAAACCGCGTTTTCTGTGTTACAGCTGCATGCTCGCACCATAATCTTAAGAAAATAGCATCCATTGATGTATCGAAAAAAATTTAGTGAACTATTTGATGAACACCACGGGCCGAGTAAAAACCGAGGGCGGTATGTTTTATGGTTATTTTGTTTAAATTTTTGATGGGGGGGAAAAAAAAAAAAGATAAAAAAAAAAAACTGTCCGACCTACCGACCCTATGCTGAAATTTCATGTTATCGGAAACACACTATCTTTTTTGTTTGGCCTAATGCGAAACTGCATGACAACTACTGTACATAGTGCAAAAAAGAGTCATAACAAAAAAAATGTCACTCCATTCGGCACATTCATTATTTTTCTGCAAGTGTTTTTTTCTGATGATGAAAAGCCCAAATCGAAATCACGATTACATTTCAATTAATTGCCATGCCATGCCCTGTTCTAACATCTATTACAGCCTCATCAGTCAAACCTGGCCGAACATTGATGTGTTATGACCTCCAGTTATTTTATTTGTATTACACCGATTGTGTTCCTTCAAGGGGAAAGTCAGATTTACACTCAGCTGTATATTTAGGTGCCCACCACACAGAGAAGCCAACCACACATGACAGGCATGGGCGGAGAAGTCAACAGAAGAGGAGCGATGAGCCCTTGTAAGCTATTTTTGGGGTGGAGTGTTTATGAGGGGTGTTCCTTGCTCAAGGGCACCTGTCTGGAGTCAAGAAATATAAACTGCTTGGTCATTTGGATGTAAAAGTCACTCCATAGAAATGTTTTAAACCACGAATAAAGCCATTGTTGACCAGAAGCCAAGCCCAACCGAGCTTTAATCAGACCTGAATGCTGAGGCAACGTGAGGACGAAGGTCAGCAGCTCCCATCTTTGACACAGTTTAATCCACCACAGACCTGCCCAGAACCTTCCTCTGCCAAATATAATGATCCCAAGAAATTCCTCCATTTTCAACCCAGATGAGAATAGATTCTTCCTAAATTCTGGAATGCAAATGAGGAAAACCTGTTTGGTTGTTGGGTGGAAGGAGCATCATGTGGTATGAACTGTTGACAAGAAGTCATTATACTGTCACCCATCAAATATAAATACAGCTTATATCAGCTGAGTGTCCAAAAATCTCCCAGCACCCAAGTGATAGCTGCAAAACCACTCTGCCTAAAGTACAGGATTATAAATCTAAATATACTGTAAACTGCTCAAAACCATGTCACCACCAACAGCAAGGCACATTTGCATCGCTTCCGCTGAACATATCATCCAAGCTGCCACATATCCTCTCACTCTGAGAGGGAGTGAATAGTCAACAGAAAGCTAGACAACTGGTGAATGAGACAAGTATTGTGTTTGTGTGCGTTCATGCACTGGTGGACCTTCTTGTGTTCTTCCAGAAGAACACCTTGGTGGCTGAATTGTTTGATCTCAGCTGCCCCTTTCAGCAGCGTAACTTCCTGCAAGTGATGACTAGCTCCTTTGTCCGATGTCCTTTCATTTCGATACCCCAATTCAGTCCACTTGCATCTGCTATTACTTTCGGCATGTCGCCATCTACAGATAGTGACGACTCCATTTGCAGAAAGATCCCAGTCTGTCTGTTAGATGCTGAGCTAGACTGAAGCCTCCATTGGACCTGGCAGTGCAGAGACAAAGGGATGATCGGGTCAGTATAGATCGCATCCCTCACCCACAGTCACATCTTAAGTAAATTAAACTTTGCTCCATCCATCAAACTCTTGTCCAGGTCCCTTCCCTTCCTCAAAATACCATCCCTCGTAATTTCTTCATCTTTCACCCTTTCTGTCACGCTGGAACCACAGAGGCTGAGCCTGGGGGTGAATGTCCCCAAGACAGCTGTAAAGATAGCGACGTACCGTAAGAGCCGCCATGTGTCAGCCCTGTGATTGACCAGCAATATGGGCAGGCTGTATTGTGGCTCTCACCCCTTGTCAGCCAGATAGGCCCGAGCTGTCTGCAAATCTCCAATGGATGAGTGCTGGAGACACTTGATCATGGATTGATCAACGATACACTCATGTCAGTAGAGCCCAGATACTTTTAAAGAATTGCTGTGCATGTACCGTATTTTCCGCCGAGTTTCGGCATATAAGGCGAAATTTCAAACTGTTATCAGATATATGGCGCATGGCATTATAAGGCGCATAGAATAGAAGCTACAATAGGAGCTGCGGTTGCATGATGCATCCACTAGATGGAGTTACTCTACAGGAGTACAATACAATACGATACAGCTATATTGATATAGAGCTTTCACAACTGCTGCAGCTGTAACAAAGCACTTGGCAGAAATCTTAAAATACTAAATCCAAGAAATCAGAATATTGATCCGTATCGGGCATATTGGATTATAAGGCGCACAGTCGGCTTTTGAGAAAATTGAATCCTTTTCGGTGCGCCTTATAGTGCAGAAAATCCGATATATTTATTTCAAGCATTCGACCTGTATTTCTCCAAAATTACCTGCATTCTTTGGCTCCAAGATTTCAAATTTATTTAATGCCTTTGTTTACAAGGAATGATGATGAGCAAAATAGAATTGTAGTTCTGTTATATGAAATGCAAGCATGCATTGGAGATGACTGAAAAGTATGTCTGAGTTTTTCGAGGGTATCATACATGAAACGGCGCTGCAGTTGTCTTTTTCAACGGCTAAAGCAGAGCATCAGTTTGCAAACAATGGTGCAGTGAGGCTTTCAAGGGCAACACTCAAGTGTTTTGAAGAGTCCCAAACTAAAAAGCCACCAATTAATCAGCACACTTCTTCCACGTTCAAAGGCCCATACTGTGTGACAGATAGGACTCTAGCCAATTAGGCCAGACCTCCCATCATGAAGCAACAATGGGCCACAAAGAGCTGGCTCTTCTGGCCTTAGCTGTGGATGAATTGAATGCAGACAGCAGCTGGCACAGAGAGACAGTCTGAAGACAGATGGACGGCAATCACACAAATTCACTTGTTCAACAATAGCCACATTGCAGGATATTTTCAAAATGAAATCATCAAGCAAGAGAAGAATGTGTCTTTGCAAAATGAACAAAATGAATGTTATAACCTCATGTTTGGAAATGAGGGGCCACCATATTTTTTTCTGGTGCTCGAAAAAAAACGGATGCACACATGCTTTTTTTCACAGTATTCCACTGCAAGAGAATACAGAAATAAACTGTATCTGTCACGGGAAGATTTGCTTGCGCTATTTATAGGCTTGGCTCGTGAATTGACTTAAAAGCAAATGTTGCAGTTTTTTCAGGCCACCAGATGTGATAACAATGACATCCAAGACAACAAAGACAAAAGGGTCATCTGGCCCAAAAAAATAATAATAACAATAATCTTGAATATAGTAGAGGGTGGCACGACGATATTGAGAATATTAACACGTTGACAATCTCATAGAGCCAAAAGATCATTAAATCATCTATGAGGCCAATTCTGTCCAGTTTAGCACAATCGGGGCTCAGAGCCGCTGACCCACACCTGACCAGCTAAATCACAGCATGCACAGTGCACAGCGCAGTCGATGTCCTGCCTTCCCTATTTGTTTGTATCGCGGGAAGCCATGACCGAAAGCCAAAGTGAAACAGATTTGGTCCCAAAAAAAAAACCTCCGCCTCCACAGGGTGGGCTTGGTTTGGCTTTTTCCCGGAGGCCAAGGGCTAAACTAAAATCACATGCAAAGTTTGCCGAGGTTCCATTCAGACATCGGATGGCAACACGACGAACTTATTTAATCACTTGAGGAGACAGCACCCAAAAGACGACGCCGACTGTCAAACAAAACGGAGATTGGACGGATGGCAGCCAGAGGCAGCTGCTAGCGCCAAGGTAATACAGCCCACGGTAACCCAGTCATTGAACAAGTGCATTACATATGAAAAAAAACAAGTCAGCCGTGGAAAGATGTAACTGAGGCAGTGACTTATTATCTTGTTAAAGAAATTATTCCCATCAAAACAGTTGAAAACGAGTACTGTTCAAAGTAGTAGACCCGTGTTATGACCTGCCCAGCCGGAAATATTTCTCCAGCACTGACTGCCATTCTGCGTCTCGACTCTGAATGCTGTGATAAGATTGAATAGCAAATTCAGACTGTTTTTTTGCTGTTTTTTTTTTTTCAATTTCATTTGAGAATTTTAAAATAACGTATTTGGTATGATTAGTTTTATTTTTTTTTATTTTAGAAGAGTGTCGTGTTGTTGCTGTTTTTTTGCTGGTTTTTTTTTCAATTTCATTTGAGAATTTTAAAATAACGTATTTGGTATGATTAGTTTTATTTTTTTTTATTTTAGAAGAGTGTCGTGTTGTTGTTCATTGCCTTTTATGTGAATGTTCATTGCATATTTTGATAAAAATTGCACTATTTAAATAAAAACCTGTTCAGAAACCTTATTTGACTGAAAATGTCTGTTTGTTTTTATTTTAGGGTTTTGCACACGTTTTGAATGTGTTATCTCCATCCATCCATTCATTTTCCTATCTGCTTATCCTCACAAGGGTCACGGGGGGCGCTGGAGCCTGTCCCAGCCATCTTCGGGAAGTAGGCGGGGGACAACCCTAACCGGTTGCCAGCCAATGGCAGGACACACACAGACGAACAACCATACACGCTCACACTTACACCTAGGGACAATTTGGAGTGTTCAATCAGCTTGCCACGCATGTTTTTGGAATGTGGGAGGAAACCGGAGTACCCGGAGAAAACCCACGCAGGCCGGGGAGAACATAAAAACTCCACACTGGGAGGCTGGAGCTGGAATTGAACCCGGTACCTATGCAATGTGAGCGCACAATGTTTTATCTGTATCGTCTAAATAAAACAATCTACAAAAAAAAAGACTCATGATAAAATCATGATCGTGATTTTAGTTTTTAAAAAATCGTGATGTGATCTTTTTGTCGCCCCTTGGAAATTGGTGATTACAGTAGTCTTAGTGCTGCATCAATTTTAGTTATGTTTTTAGAAGTTGAGCGGTTCGAGAGTTTCTGCGCCATGTTCTCAAGGGTTCCACAGCCAAGGGTGTGAATCCAGATCTCCATGGTGGCTCGCTGTGTTCTGAAGCACTGAGCCATGGATTGGATGAGAAAGGTATTGATTGTACTGATGGCTTGCGATGGAAGACGATTTCTGATGTACCCATCAATTAAAAAAAAAAAAAGGGGAAATATGTACATATTACTTTTTGTTTGCCCTTTCTAAGACTTGATTCTACTTGAGAGAACTGCTTCACAACATATATTGTGTGTTTGATGTTTTATTGTCCATCTTTGCATTGGCCTCTGCAACTAGCAAACTCCAATGCAGTACTCTTTCTAGGCTCTAAAAAAAAAAAAAAAATGAAATGGGGTGTAACTATCACACGGAGTATCTAATTGGCTGTACCACAGTGCTAATCAAGCGCTCAGGAAAATTGGTGCCAATTAAAAATGATGACATCACTCTCACTTAGCTTTCACACTTGACAATCAGGGCATCACAATGCCCATCACATAGACATTCTCTTTTTTTTTTTTTTTTTTTGTTTATCCCATGTGTGCAATCTCTCACCATGACTTCCCCTAATGCTTTAGCTCTCTTTTTTCTTCCGTTGTGGCAGCTCTTCCATATTTTTTTTTTGCAAGCTCTCAGTTTTTGGAGCTCATAATCCTGCCCTCCCCCACTCTTCTATCCTCCCCCTAACCCATAGCTTTTATTCTTTTTTCCACCATGCATGCCCATCCCCCTCCTACTTTCTCTTGCACCCCATCCTCCTCTTCATCCCACCCACCTGCCTTTGTGGTAAAAGTGCTGGCAATGCTGAGTTTCTGTTTGCGTGTGACCAAATGTGTGTGTGCTCAGAATGCACCAATGCAAGTAGATAATTCAATTTGGGGCAATGATTATCTATCTATCTATCTATCTATCTATCTGTCTATCTGTCTATCTGTCTGTCTGTCTGTCTGTCTGTCTGTCTGTCTATCTAGAGCTGGTAATCAGAGCACTCAGAACATGACATAAGCCCCGTTCACACGGCAACGTTTGGTCCGATGCAGCTACGAAATAAATCCAGTCGAGCATTCACACGTGCACATTTGCTCCGGCGTAGCTCCACTAAAGAGCTTATACCGGACCAAATTTGATCCACCTCAGGGAGGTGGTTTAAAAATTTGCTCCAGAGCAAATGCTCGTTTGCGACGCTACGCCGAAACAAATGTGCACGTGTGAACGCAGCTGGATTAAATTTGCTCCAGAGCAAATGCTCGTTTGCGACGCTACGCCGAAACAAATGTGCACGTGTGAACGCAGCTGGATTAAATTTGCTCCAGAGCAAATGCTCGCTTGCAGGGGAGTGGCCTCGCTACCAGAAGCACGGAATCCGACCCCGGTCGACAGTGACGAGGGGGACAGCGACACAGACGAAGCCTGGCCGTGCACCCCCGTTCCCGGTTAAAGTGTCGGCGATCTAAGCGGTGAAGACAGCGCTCACGATCAAGAAGAGAATCGAGCCCGACCCGACCGGGCCCGAGGATATTAAAGCCCAACCCGGCGGAGCCCGATTTGCAGGCCCGAGCCCGAAGCAAACCCAACATTTCATATTTTATTTGTGAGTATTTTTGGGAGAAAAAAACACAAGATTTCTTACGGTTAAAATAATCTACATATTTTTATGAACAT